>NW_004949141.1:2757442-2780894 GCF_000317375.1 Microtus ochrogaster
AGCAGTGTATGTGTGTGTCTGTGTGTGTGTGTGTATCTCCAGGCATGGCGGCATGTCTCTATACCGTAGCATTGTATGTGTGTGTCTATGTCTGTCAGTCTGCATGTGTGTGTGTGTGTGTGTGTGTGTGTGTGTGTGTATCTCCAGGCATGGTGGCATGTCTCTATACCGTAGCATTGTATGTGTGTGTCTATGTCTGTGAGTCTGCATGTGTGTGTGTGTGTGTGTATCTCCAGGCATGGTAGCATGTCTTTATACCCTAGCATTGTATATGTGAGTCTGTGTCTGTGAGTCTGCATGTGTGTGTGTGTGTGTGTGTGTGTGTGTGTGTGTGTAGTGTGTATCTCCAGGCATGGTAGCACGTCTCTATACTCTAGCACTATAGAGTCAGCGGAGAGGGAGTAGGTGGGCAGCAGAGAGAAGCGGCTCCCAAGGGCTTTCTGGCATCAGTTTAGTAGAACCTAAGCTCTAGGCTCAGTGTGAGACCTTGTCTCAAGTAATAGGGTGACGAGTAACTGAGAAAGACAACTGACGGCTTCTACAAGCACATACTCACATGTACACAAACACACATGCGGAAATGCTGGCTGTTTTCATAGCTGTGACTGAGGATGTAGGAAAGGTGGTCTCTCGAAAGTACCCACCGACTGTCGCCTTGTGGTGCTGTACATCTGTCTTCTGCTTGTTCATCCACACCGTGTATGAGGCCCTTCTCCTTACAACACCCTTAAATAAAGCTAAGTGTAATACATATACCTCTCTCTCTCATCTATATATTATCATTATATATATTACATTATATATAGATAGATGAGAGAGAGAATGAAAGAATTCAAAAAGATTATCATTTCCCTTATAACAGGTTTGTGGTGGCACATGCCTTTAATCCCAGCACTAGGGAGGCAGAGGCAGGCGGATCTCTGTAGGTTTGAGGCCAGCCTGAGCTACAAAGCAAATTCCAGGACAACCATGGCTATTACATAGAGAAACTCTGTTTTGAAAAACCAAGAAAAGCCTGGCGGAGGTGGCGGCGCACGCCTGTAATCCCAGCACTCGGGAGGCAGAAGCAGGCGGATCTCTGTGAGTTCGAGACCAGCCTGGTCTACAAGAGCTAGTTCCAGGACAAGCAGAGCAACACAATGAAACCCTGTCTCAAAAAAAGAAAGAAAAGAAAAAAAAAAAAAAAAAAAAAGAAAAACCAAGAAAAGAGAGAGAGATATTATCATTTTCCCATATAATAACAACTTTGTTTCTTCAGAACAAATAAACATGGTATATGATTCTTTTAAAGCTAGCGTTTTGGGTGCCTCTTTTCCTTTGCGTGAATCTGGCTGGAGCGTGTGGTCTGACGGAGTAATCCTGGCTGGACTGCCTCACGAGGTACATTCTAGCACATTGAGTCTCCCATCTGCTTCATATACTACACTTCCCTCATCTTAAAACAAGATTCAAATTCTTGCCTTAAATCATCATAGGAACCGAATGGAATATTTACTGGGACTTTTCTAGTCTGCTTTCTGTTGCTCAGATAATGCTTTCTTACCAAAAACAACCTGGGGAGGAAAGGGTTTATTTCAGCCAATATTTCAAACCACAGTCCATCATTGAGGGAATTGAGGGCAGGAACTCAGGGCAAGGTCCATGGAGGAGTGGTGTTTACTGGCTCACTTTGTGGCTTGCTCTCAGCCGCATGCTCAGCTAACTTTCCTATACAGCCCAGCCCCACCCGCTTAGGGATGGTACCGCCTATCGTGGACTGCGACCTGCCACATCAATCATCTGTCAAGACAGTCTTTGGCAGACATGCCATAGGCCAATCTGATCTGGACGATCCCTCAGTTGAGATCCCCAGAGTTGACAAGGCTGTGACAAGCTGACAGCTGACGCTCGCTAGGAGCAGTTTAGCAGAATGCTTGAAATCTTGGTGAAGCTCTATCATTTGTAGCTCTGTTATCATTGCGCTCCATAATAGTCCTAGCCACCAGAGGAAGAGCTAGGGACACAGATAATGCACTGGTAAGTGAGAAAAACATCGTTTGCTCACAACACAAAATTCTTTGGGGTGAGTCTCTACTCTCGAATAATTTCTTGAGCTATTCTAATATTTTTCTTTCAGTATATTTGGACTAGCCATAGAAGAAAGAATCGATTAAAATGGACATTCAGACAAAGCATGGAAAACCAGCTTTAAAATCAATATCAGGAAGGGGATCATGGGAAACCAGGAGTTTACAATCTATTTGAAGAGACAGAGACTCACAGGTACAATCTGTTGGTCTCACAAGAAGAGCCAAGGATGAGAAATGTATGCGATGTGGAGTTTTAGAGGCGAATTTTAGCAGAGTGTGTCCATGTGAGGTGCGGCGTCAAGGCAATGCTCTGTGGCACTTGCGGCCATTGGTAGTGGGAGACTGAGGCACCTGCCTCAGAGAGTTTGAGGTCATCTTTGGCAGCATAGAAAAGAAAGAATGAAAGGAAAAGGAAATTAAACAACGATAGATCCCCCTCTTGAGTGGAGAATACTGAGCACTGAAGATGTTAAAGACAAAAATAAAATGTAAAAACTGAAAAATGTCGAAGTTAGAAGACAGGTCTTGAAGGTTAATCGATACAAGTATAGAGGTTCCTAGTGTTAAAGAGACTGGCACAGGGGTCGGGTTGTAGTTGGCCTTGTGGAGTGTGGGGGGATACGAACGATGTCAGTAACTTCACGCCGAGGTCTCCCTTGGCTGCAGCCGATGGAAACCCGTATCAAATTGGTTTAAGCTTTAAAAAGAAAATGAAGCGGGGAGGGAGAGACTGATTGGCTTGTGGGGTGAGGGGGTACAGCTTCAGATGTGTATGTCAGGATACTAGTTATAAGAAAAGCAGAGAGCTGACCTGTAATCTTGTCCATTAAAGGGATGCGCACAGCTCTCTGCTCATGCTTTCCTTATAATTAGTATCCTAATTTAAAAAAAAATTGGTTTACTTCTCAATAGTTTCAGCGAACATCCTAGAACTGAGTCTGATCATTTTCATTGGCTGGCTTTGCCATGTGTCTGTCCTTTTTCACTAACCATGACCCAGGGCATGAGGTGGCCCGACTTGTGCCACTGCTCACTCTTCAAACCCTTAGAGAGGGCTTGAAAGTGACCGGAGAGACAGTTCCCTCAATGTGGGGGTGTAAGGGGCCTACCTAAAGGAAAAGGCAGATGCCCGCTCCCTCCTGTCTCTGCCTTCTGTCTTATCTCTACTTTGAAGGCAGAATGAAAATGCGTCCTTGTTCCTAGGTTTCCCTGTCTTGATCTTACGACTTCCCGCTTCTGCTTCCCAAAGGCTGAGTGTGCGCCAACCCTCCCAGTTCTGGGGTTTGTACCACTCTTCAGGAAGTTTCTTCTAGCTTTCTCTGTCACTAACCCCATCTTCACCCTGTGCCACCACCCTCGACAATGGCCTGATCTGGATGATGCAAGGCACAGAGTAACAGTCTCATTTTGTTCTTCTAGTATGTAAAATGTTTCCAGCATTCCAGACAGTATGTTTAGACCCCTAAAAGCTTGGTTATGGCACCTCACCACAATGGATCATCATCATTATGGATGATGTATTTTGAGGTTGCTAAATATTTGATCAATTGAGAAGCAATTCGCTCCAGTGTGTTTGCAGTATCAGCCAGGAGAATTCCTACATCCTTCACTAATAAGCATTCCTTTGGCAGAGAGGATACATTAAAACTTCATCATGTTGTTACAGTTTGTCTAGATAGCATATAGCATTACAAAAATTGCTCCTCTACAGTTGATTTGATGTTTTATTATCCTTTGAAAAAAATATTTCAGAGCTCAGATTCAGTTAACTAATGGTACTCTTTTAAGTTTGCCAAACTATGCATGCAATTAAGGGGTTCCTTTTATCATAAAGATGATAATAGAATTTTCCTACACGAGATTTTTATCTTTTTAATGTTCATATATGTGTATTTAAATCTTAAATTTTATTCATAGTGATTTTAAGTGCTTATCATCATACACACACACACACACACACACACACACACACACACACACTGAGGTTAGGAGGAAAGTCAATTCAAAACAAGGAAAGTGTTAATTATAAAAGCATGTATATTAGACATAAACAGACTGTGACCACAGCAACGGGGACAAAGGTGGTAATTCACTGGATTATAGTGCAGTTACCTGTAATATGGGTGTCTAATTTTCTAAGAATAGAAAACCTCTCCCTGGTATGAAGCTCTAGTGCAAACCCCCTGCCTGAGCTCCTTTTCTGGGAGACACCACGCACGATGCTGGACAATGCAGAAGCATTTGGTATTCCTCATAACAATCTTTTAAATACACATGAGACCACGGGACTGAGTGGCTGTGATCTTGCCAAGCTGATCCAGGCTGGCGACCCCTGGAGATCCAGGCTGGCCACCCCTGGAGTCTGTGTAGCTGTGGGACTCTCCCTTAACACAAGTATAACTTAGTGATTTGTAGAAGAGTATTTTCCTTATTTTTTAAAATCACTTTCTCCGTTTAATGGGAAGTAAGCAAACATAATTGAATAGCCTGCTAAGGTCTTTGAACACTAAATTCCTGTGTTGATTAATGGTGCATTCGCTATGGGAGGGGTACAGAGAGGTTAGGGTTAACACACAGACATGAGAGTAGAGAGTTCAGACCTGTGTTCTCAACTAGGAGAGTGTTTTCCATACTAGATCGTACCGTTTCGTACAAGCTGCATCCTAATGTGAAAATTTTAGCCGCTTTCTAAGGGTTCTTTATTAGCCGGCCTGCCTACCTGAAGCACTGTCCGCACTGGTTCAGAACCTCAGATGATTCTGCCAGTCTCCTAAAGAAAGGCTACTTGGTTGACCTTTCCTTTGGGGAAAAAAAATGTTACTGGTCAATTATATGATTTCCTGAATGTATCTGTTAGAGTTTTATTATAATAAAAATAGTGGTAGTGTATTATTTCCATAATTTTGACTCTTGTACCTGAGTAGCTGTTGAAATTTCTGTTCTAAAGGGGTGAGGGAGTCCAGAGTGTTTGACTAATAACACACCAACTACAGATACAGCGTGCTACCTTCCGTAATCTGATGATGTGCTAACTCCTGTGTGCGCTACTTTATCTAACATCAGCACAATGCATAGTGTAGCCTTTATAGGCCTGTTTACGAAGGAGAAAACTGAAGCTCAGGCAGTCTAGGCTCCCGTGATTGACAGGCAGCACAGAGCTTTGCCAGTTTTGACCCCTGCACACTGGTACCTGGGGCGGAAATCCAAGTCTGCATGCATCAGTACGTGTGCTAACTATATTCTTTTTTTTTCTACAATGTTTGATCAAAAGTAACTGCTGAGTCTTGGTACTTAAAATCTGCCTTAGTTTATGGTTGTATAACAAGCCATTTTCCTTTTTTAAATACACATTTTTCACAAAGAACAAAAACTAAAACAGCTCATATTTCTATAGCAAGAAAAAAATGTACCATGATTCCTATATTTAGGTTTGGGTATTTTGTTTGTTTGGTTTTTCAAGACATGGTTTCCTGTGTAACTTTGGAGCCTGTCCTGGAACTCACTCTGTAGACCAGGCTGGCCTCAAAGTCACATAGCTCTGCCTGCCTCTGCCTCCGTGTGCTGGGATTAAAGGTGTGTGCCTCCACTGCCTGGCAGACGTTTATCTGCTAATGAATTTTGAAAATGTTCTTAAGTAAGAAGAGCAGAATCATCTCCTAGTCATTACTGAAACCTGAAGGGGTTAATTTAATGGCTGTATAGCTCCCACACTTGTCCATGTTGCTGACATTAAAAACTATTCAAGATGATAAAATTCAACTCAGGGTTTATTGAGGTGACTATACTAGATGTTAGCCATTAGCCACATGTGATTATTTTTAAAACTTAACTAAAATTTAAGAATTTGAATTTGGTTCCTCAAGCTGGGCAGTGGTGGTACATGCCTTTATTCCCAGCACTCAGGAGGCAGGGGCAGACGGATCTGCCTCTGTGAGTTCGAGGACAGCGGGAACAGAGTCAGTTCCAACACTCTCTCCAAAGCTACAGAGAGAAATCCTGTCTCAAGAAAAAAAAAAAGAGTTTGGCTCCTCAAGCACACCAGGCCCGTTACACTTGTGGTGACCACGTCTGTGCGTTCATGTCACCTCAGCAGGGTTCTCTTGGGTGGTGCCCTCTTAGGGTGCACACCTTTATATGTTTGTCTTCCCTTCTTCTTTCCCCATATGCAATGATCTCTTCTGAGAATGATGTCTACACCTTCTACAGTTTGGATAGGCACCTTCCCGATGGCCTCCCATGAGACTTGACCTAGAGGACCCTTTTGGTTCAGTTGATGGTTCGGTGGTACCAGGGAGCATGATAACCCAGAGAGAATCCACCAGGCTGAAGTGACAAGGCCATACAGCCATCAGTTTTACTTCACCAGGTGATGTATTAAGCCAGCAGTCTTGGGTGGGCTGTTCTTAGGGGCATGTTTAGGCTCTGTACTGTTGAACTGCTGCAGAGACGCTCGCTACCACTGGAGGACTGGTTCAATGTGCTGCTACTAATTGACCCTTGCTATAATTATGGCAACTTCCAGAGCAAAGCCAACTGGCTTTTAAAATAGCTTTCTTTGTGTAGATATGATTTGCATGCAAACCCCTGAAAACTTTTAACATATTATAGCTTGATACACTAGTTGCGGATCTTATTGGCACCATCTATATTAAGCCCATGTGGACTGTTGATTCCCACTGTTAATTAGCATGTATGATTTTAAGAGGAAAATGGTTTGTTTGTTTTTATAAGTCTGGGAGTTCGATTGTATTCTTGTTGGTCTTGATTACCATTAAAACAAATAAGTATGCATATTTTTCATCTTATTCTCATTTAAAATCATTCTCAAATAAGGTTGACATATGGATATTTGGCATAGTCTTTGTGGTATCCTCAGGGCCTGCCAGCAACATTTCTGTACTATACTAGCTGTGAGCACTCCTACCCTACATAGATAGATAAGCTTCTTTGGTCTATCTTTTCCACAGTGATATTCTACAGACTTTTTTCTAGAGATCGGGTGACCCTCTTGGCCCCTGATATTCTATTCCTTGTATAAAGCAATAGTGGAAAAGTCTTGTAACAAGCACTTCCCCTCTCTTTGCTCTACACGCATCTTGTTGAGCACTAGAATGAATCTGTGCGAAGGCTCTCAGCCACAAGACTTCTCGCAACTGAGACCATGTGGGTTCAAGGATTTGGGACCATTTCCAAATACAAAAAGTGATGGTCAGTATTTGGAAAGTATTGATAATTGTAAAGCAAAGTGTTAGGGAGAAGGGATAGTCTGTTACGTTAGTCTCCACTTTGGTATAATGTTAAAAAATTCAGAATAAATAAATGTCATGAGCCCATTTGGTGAGTGAGCAAGATGTCTTTGCTGCTAAAATTCCACACTGAAGTCAGATTTTGCTCCAAGATTCATTAAGAGCCTTTTAGAGCCTTGTCTTTTGTTTGTCTTATTTGTTTGGGGGGAGGAGGATTCGAGACAGGGTTTCTCTGTAGCTTTGGAGCCTGTCCTGGAACTAGCTCTTGTAGTCCAAGCTGGCTTCGAACTCACAGAGATCCACCTGCTTCTGCCTCCCAAGTGCTGGGTTAAAGGCGTGCGCCACCACCGCCCGGCTAGAGCCTTGTCTTAATTGAGTGTCAGGTATTGAATAAAATTAATGAGGGAATAATGTACTTTATTTAAATCTAACTGTAAGTCACCCTTCTCCTCCCACTTTCGATACACCACAAAGGTCAGGAACACATTGTTATAAAAAGCAATTCAGTTTATCTAATGCCATCTTAGATAATTGCATGTACCCTTGCCCTGTTATTTTAGTGTACCGAATTGTGTTATGGGCTGTACACATGGTGACCTGTCTCTAATCTTAGGAACTAATTCTCTGATTTTGATTTATTTTTCTCACATTAAGCATGTTATTGAACATCAAGAAAGGGGTTAAAGGAAATAGTGACTAGAAAGCTCTAGTGATTTAACTTTGGGACATTGAGTCTTCCAGAATTCCCTTTTGACTCCTTTATTCAATAGCAAGACCAATGCTTTTATGATAATCACAGTCTCTCCCCTCCCTCTCCCCCCCCATCCTCTCCTCTCCTCTCCTCTCCTCTCCTCTTCCTCTCCTCTCCTGTCCCCCCCCCACCCCCACACTGCTCCTGCTGCTGCTGCAGCTCTGCTGGTTTGGTTTAAGGCTGTGACAGATGTCTGATTGGCGGGCTCTGTTTATTCTGTGACCAGATTCTTTCTGAAAGAGGGCTGGCCATACCTGCCCTAAGCCTATTGGCTGTGTGTGCTCTGGGCCCTCCCCTCCCTCCCCCCCTCCCTTTTCCTTCGCAGCACACACCACCACTAAGTCTGTGCGGGGATCCTAAACCAGCCCAATTTACATCCATTCATGAATGTGTGACGTCAGCAAGCTTGAGCTCCTCTGCGGTGGGCTGGAGGATTGTGTGGGTCGATCTCCCTCCCCCTTATTTTTCTAATTCTGCAAGGCTCTGTAGATTAACCTTCCATCTTTTTAGAGCAAGAAAACGGAACGGCATGTGTAGGAATTCTTCATTGTTGTGAGTATTGCACTCTTTTCCTCTTTCGGCAGCGTGTATCGCACAAGGACAGATGGAGAATTTATCTGTGCTCTACGCTTATTAGAAAACTGTTATTACTGAGGGAGACACAAGGTGGAAGAGACAGGAAAAGGCCGAAGGAAACCCGAAACCCCCCAACCCCGGCGCGGCTCAGGGACTGACAGCTGGGTTTTCTTTGCTTGCTTGTCTGCCGGCTAGACGTGGACATTTTTTGATTACGGTTCTGCACGTTGCCTTTGGATGCTTGTTTGGTTCATCTTAAAGGGAGAGTCAGTTCCTTCGAGAGGATGTGGATGTGTTGGGGGAGCCTCAGGGAGGACCAGGAAGGAGCTGCAGAAAGCGGGGCCAGCAAGCCGCAGCAGGCTCTCACTTGCCCTGCACTTGTCTCCTGTGCTGTCCTCCTACCACGTCTAACCCTTCAACCTTGCCTTTGTCTCATAGCTGTGTGACAGTCAATATTTTGTGTTTGCAATATGGGAAGGTAAATGCTTCTCCAACCATTTTCAAAAGCCTTTATGATGAGAGCGGTTGGCGTATATTCATACATATTTGTGGCTCTTTTAAAAATAGCATTTTAATATCTAAACATCTGCACCGAAGGCTGAACCAGCATTATCCTTAAATTGTAAGGATAATTATTTTTTTAAGATTGCTAATAGAATTATTTCTTCCTGTGTTCCGAAATTGTGTTGTATAGAAATGCGCCTGAATGTTTTTCTATTATGAACTTCCAATTGGAAAGTTTGCTCTGCTATGTGTTGGAAATTGGAGGAAGTTCTGGTGTCCTCCGTGTGTAGAGTTGGTTTGAGAATTTGTTTATAGTTTTAACAAGAAGTGTCCGTGGTTGTTTTCCAGTGCTTGGGTTTGTTCTGAGGAAAGCTGCGACACTGTCCTGTTCTGCCCAGGCTGGTCCCTGAGCCTCTATGATCTGTTCGCATTTCCCAGCTTTGAACAACTGGTCAACTACTCTGAAACATGCCTTTGGTGTTTCTTTGTGGAGAGAGAGAAACACACACACACACACACAGAGAGAGAGAGAGAGAGAGAGAGAGAGAGAGAGAGAGAGAGAGAGAGACCCATTATTTCTTGTCACTCAACCACATCTTACTTTTCGTAGTCAGTGCCTGGTTTTGAGTTCTCCTAGAGCACAGTTCTAAACTGTGGCACTCATGGTAGCTTTCAGGCCATTCTTCCCAGGATTCTTTGGGGGGAGTTTTATTCTTAATCTTCTAAGTGAACATACTTTCAGTTTAAAATTATCATACCCAAAACTGAAATACTTAATGTTCTTTCTCAAATTAATATTGAATATTCTCATTTTGTTTTCTCTGTGTGTTTTAGTGTCCTGGAGTTGCAGGAGGGAGCCCTCTGCCTATTGCCCAGACAAATATAGTTTTGTCTTTTGCTGTTTTTATTTCCTGAGTTAAACCACTTAATACTATTTTAGATAAAATTCCCAATAATTTAAAATATCTCAATATATTACAACATTTTTCTTTTTTCTATCCTCTCAAGACTTTGAGAGCATTTCCAAAGATCTATTAAAGTGTTGAAGTCTACTAGAAGACAAATCATTAACCTCTAAAAAATTATGTTTATGTATTCAAAGTCATTTTGGGAAATGTTCATTAGATTCTGTCTTCATGCTTACTTCATCAGGCCAGAGCTTTATTTCCATGAAAGAAATTTAGCTTGCACATGGATTTATTGAAGTAACATTGTCCCTCTAAGGCACAGGGTGGATAGAGAACCCCCACCGTCCCACTCCTAGTGGCTGCATTCTAGATTATGTTTATTTTCATGTATAACGTACTTGTGGGATAAAACAATAACTCTTAATTGTTTAATATCAAACAATAAAATACTGTGTATCAGTGATCATCAATAGATGTCTTTCTGTCTAAAAGTTGAAACTACTCCAGGAGTAGGGATGAATTTATTTAGTAAACAAAGTCAGTGAGAGCAGAGCTGGGTCCTGGGGAACTGGCATCAACGTGGTTCCGAAGGGCGAGAGGCCACATCCAAGGGCTGGCGTACACACCGCGGCTGTACTTGGATGCAGAACCCGGGAGCCTGGTTTGCACTGTCTACTTCCCTTCCTCTTTGTGCGCTGCTGACTGATGACACGTGGAGCTCACGTGAGCCAAGATAGGCAAGGTGAATGGACCGGCCAGGTGCTGTAGCCTGATACTTGGAGTTTTTGTTAAAATTAAAGAGCATTACCTAGGAACACTCCGCTGGTTGAAGAAAAAAATAAGTCATTCCAAGGATATCACACACCTGCTATGTCAGTTATGATTCCAGAAAAAGAAATGGAGGAGTCAAAGTTTTAGAAGATGTGATTTTTATTCCCAAGAAATCTAGAAGGAAAATTAGTATACATCAACTTCAACATTCGAATTTACAACACAATTTTTCTCCTTCCCTTCCATTTTCTTTTCCATCCTCCCTCTTTTTTTTTCACTAGGTCTTAGCATATTCACTATGACCACAGTCAATTTTAGAATATTTTCATTATCAAAAAAGAAAGGAGAAGGAGAAGAAAAGGAAGGAAGAACCCACACGCTCACTAGCAGTCATTCCTCCTCACCCCTCAGCGCTAGGCAACCACCAATCAATCTCCCCTTTGCTTATTCTTGACATTTCTTTTTTAACTGTGTAAAAAATTTATTGGAGTTGGTATATGAAAGTCCAATAGAATGGTCTTTTTTCTGGACATTTCTTATAGATAAATCATATAGTGTATGATCATTTCTAATTAGCTTTTCTCACTTTTTTCAAAGTCCATCCATTTACATGTATCGGCACTTCATCTCTTTATATTGCCAAATAACATTTAAGTTTACATAGTTAAATCTCTTTTTTCCATTCATCTGTTTATGGACAGGGGCTATTTCTACTTTTACCTACTAGGAATTCTACTGCTTTTCATATTCATGTACAAGTTTTTGCCTATCCTTTAATTTTCTTGGGGTAGAAATGGTGGGTCGTCTGACAACTGTGTGCCGAACAACTGAGGACGCACTGAGCTGCTTTCTGTGTTGGCTGCCCCATTGCACAGTCCCATCAGCAACGCACAGTTCAAACCTCTCCACATCCGGGGAAGCGGCAACTGTTACCCGTCATGACATGAGTATCACCTTAGTGGGTGTGAAGTGCGTCTCATTGTGCCTTTGTCGATGCTCCCCTGGTGATGCTGAGCATCTTTTGATGAGTCTGGCCATGCGTGTATCTTCTCTAGAGAAATGTCTGTTCAGACTCTTTACATATACTAAAAAAATAGTTATTTGTGTTTTTATTATTGATTTATGAAAGCCCTTTCTATACTTTGGACACAAGCTGTGCTGTGCTAAGTGAATGGCAAATATTTTCTCATAGGCTGTGGGCTGCCTTTTTCTTCATGTTGAGTACCAAAACCTACGTCTTTATGAAGTTCAGTTTCTTTTTTGTGTGTGTGTGCTTTGATGTTATAAAGGCTATGTTCTCTAACAAATAAGGTCCATCCCTACGTTCCATTTGTACATTTTATAGTTTTACCTCAAAGATTAGTTAATTTCTCAATATGATATAAGAAAGGGATTCAGCATCACTTTTGAGTATCCAGTTGTTTCAGTACCCTGTTTAAAAGGATCCTCTTTACCCTGATAACTATGATATAAGAAAGGGATTCAGCATCACTTTTGAGTATCCAGTTGTTTCAGCACCCTGTTTAAAAGGATCCTCTTTACCCCGATAACTTGTCCTGGCATTCTATCAGAGAACTTTCAAAACAAAATGCTGCCACATGTGATGGCCTATACTGTAATCCTACTTGGGAGGTGGGGGCAGTAGATTAGGTGTTCAAGGCCATCCTTAACCACGGTGAGTTCGAGGTCAGCCTTGGCTGCCTGAGACCCTGGCTCATAAAACAACAACATAAAGTCCTGACATAATACTTCTATTCCTGGAGATTTGTATTTAGTTGGCCTGGAAATAGGTTTACTCATCTGTACTTTTGAAAGCGTCACTGATTGTAATATGTGGACAGGGTTGGAAAGCATTAGTGTGGGTAATTTTAGGGTTAGTTTTAGGAAATAAGAGAGGCACTATTCCTAAATAGGGACCCAGAATGAGCAAAAACAGAATTCTGACATGGAAAGGAAGAAAGAAAGCGATGAAGTCTATTCATACTAGAAAGCGTGGACTTTCTCACGAGTCCCCAAAGCCGCGGCATTGTCACAGTATAGCGTTAGCATTTGGGTAGCAGTTAGGATGCGCTTATAAACCTCTCCAAAGTTCTTATGTATACCATTTCATTTGAACATAACACTTAGAATACAAAGTAAATACTGTTCTTGTTTTGCAGCTGAGACTGTTGACTCAACCAGAGATACCAGAGAATATATGTAGTGCTCAATTTTCAAATCCCATTCTGATTCTTAATCTTTCTTTTGTGTACAGTGGATTTTGAGCGTTGGGTGGTACTCACAAATTTTTGTTGATCTAAATCTAGCACAAGTTACAAATCTTATTTTACTCTGGGCCGGACAAAGAACAAAATAAGTTTAATTGTAGAAATAAAGGGTTGGGGGTTGGCACGGCAGGTGCAGTGGAAGATAAGAGGGTGGAGTTAAAGAGGATTTTCATGGCATAGATAATCATGGAGCCCAGATGCTGGTACTTTGCCGAGATTCAGCTAGCAAGAAGAACTCTAAGAAGATCAAGGGCTAACATGCTGTACTCAAGAGGTGATTGAAGAGATGGGGAGAAATCATGATGGAAAGGAGAAGGGGCCAAGGTAACACTGGCAGCCAGAGAGGCGTTGTCGTTCAGTTTTATTTATTTAATCAATAAGAATTTACTGAGTAGCTAATATTTATTTTAGGTACTAATGTGTGGCAGAGAACAAAGGAGACAAAAAGACTTACCTCTTGCTTATTTGGTTCCAATGGAAGGAGACAAGAGTAAAGAAATAACCTATTTAGTGCTAATGTTTTAAGGAGAAAACTAAACATGGAAGGGATTCCAGAGAACTGGAGGAGGCAAAGGAAAAGAAGTGTCTTTTCTAATTGAATTGGTTTGTTTTTTTTTTTCCTTCCCGATATTGGCTACTCAGAGAGATTAATGAGCCATTAAGCAGAGGCTAAGTCAGGCGAGAAGGAGAGAAGGGGTGGCGGAGGGAGAGGGAGGGTTCGATGCTCTGAGCCGGAACCCTTTGGTTGATCATTTGTACCTGGTGCCTGGCGTTCCATGAACACTGTTGGCAAGTGTGCTTTTGGTGAGGTGTGGTACTGGTGGTTCTTCAACAGATGGAGGGCCCGGCAGGGAGAGTTCTTAAGGAAGCCTTTTAGATTATACTTGCTACCCTGTTGGGAATCATCTTCTTGTGTGTGTGTATGTGTGCGTGCATGCGTGTGCGTACATGTGTGCGTGTGTGTCCGCATAGCATCACCACGGCAGGCCAGTGCGCAGGCCGTGGTTAGAATCAGGCGGAGAACCGCAGTGTATGCGATAGGATGGACACTTCAGCTTCTATTGGTTTTTACACTTTAGTATGAGATTCAGCCACACACACACACACACACACACACACACACACACACACACACTACCTTGAACGGTTCACCTGCCTTCTTCATTTATCTCAATACTTACTTATATTAAGGTACTTTTACAAAATAAAAAAAAATCACTTGTAAAGAACGTGCATCTAAAAACAGCATGCATCCGAGTTAACTACTCAAGCAAGTGCTGGCCCAGACGGAGAGTCCGAATCCTTCAGTGGACTTGTGTGCAGTCAGGGGAGCCATCCCGCAACCCATCTGTAGACCTTTGCTCCGGATGTTGTGTTTTCACTACCAATTCCATTTTTATGTTCTTATCTACCACAAAAAATGAAAAACCCATGACAGAGTTAGAACTAGAGAAACCATTGCCTTAGATCCTCATCCGTGATTCGCGTGTCCTTTATAAGATGGACTTCTGAAACTAAGCCCGTCATTTTGCTTCTCTGCGGTAAGGCACGCTGACACGGTATGGGAAGGATGGAGCTGCAGAGTGCAAAAGGCCTGCCCGGGGTTTGACCATTCTCAGCAAAGCCGTTGACTTCCTGGTGGCTGTACTTTCACTGTGTGACCCTTTTAAGATGGGAGATGAAGACTTTGTGTTCAGATGACCATAATTACGACAGCGTAGGAACCTGGCTGTGAACGGCCAACATCAAACAGGCAAATGACCATTTCTAGGGCAGTCTGGTTAAAATCCAGGCTGATGCTAGTCCTTCCTCACTGCTGTCCTAGTACCTCCACGGAAGCTGCTGCTCTGTGTTTCAGGTGGAGGTGCCCGAGCAAGACAGGGAAATAAAAAAGTAAACTGATCTCAGGCTGCTCCCAGGACTTCCTCCTAAATCAGTGGCTCTCAGCCTTCTTCAGTACAGTTCCTCAATGCCGTGGTGACCCCAACCATGAAATGATTTCAGCGCTACAGCATAACTCTCATGAATCGAAATGCAAATGTCTGACATGTAGGATGTCAGATATGCGACCCTGTGAGAAGGGATCGTGACCCACAGGTCATGAACCACCCTGACCTAAATCTCGTCCAGACCTGATATGATCTTGCTGTCTTTGGGCATGCCCACTGTAAGTGGCTTTGCTTCAGCTGCTCGTTGTACTCGAAAGGATGCTTCTTTCCACTGACGGGCCAGGTCCCAGCTGAGGGATGTGGCTGCAGGTCAGTCCCCTCCGTGTGGTGTGAACTACAGTTTTTCTTTGATTTGTCTCATGTTCTCATGTGAAATTCATCAATTTGTATGAATGAATCCATCTATTTATGATTTTCATTGTGATGAAAGCTAACTCAAGCATTTTACTATGGTGGGTGGCTCTTTCCAGCCGTCTCTCACTGCCTTCTACTGTCCTTTCGCTCACGGTACAACTGAGTCAGACATGAGTCCTGGGATGAGTGAGAAAGTGCGGGGTATTTGGAGGAGGGGCAAAAGGGGGGTGGAGGAGGGCAGAGGGGGACAGGAGTCAAGGAGAACCAAGTAAATGGCACGTGCGGATGAAAATGCCATAAAGAAACCACTGACTTTCAGCCAGCCTTAACTGACTTAAAAAGTAAACACTTAAAAACAAGAAAATGAAGACCTGAAGACCCATTAAATCCATGCAGAGTGTGGCGAGATTTTGTGAAACTCTATTATTTTGCATAATGGTTGCTGGTTTTGAAAATTATTTTCTTGTATTTCCCCAAATAGTAAGTTGTTTGAGGGATTAGTGTCTTGAACTTGTAGATTTTGTTAAAGAAAGAAATTCAGTTGTGTTTTTTAAAGTAAGCATATTTGGGTAGACAGTTTATTGAGTAGGACCTGAGTTCAGATCTTCAGCACCCACAAAAACAAAACAAGACAAAACAAACAAACAAAAAATAAAACACGCTGGGCATGCAGAATTTTTCTGTAACCCGAGCGCAGTGACAGCTGGATCCCTGAGCTTGCTGGCTGGTTAGTCTACCTGAGGTGGCAGTCTCCAGGCTCAGTGAGAGATCTCTCAGGACATCCCATGTGAGCCTTTGACCTCCACACATGCTTGCACAGGCAAGCACACCTACACACACGTATGCACACGCACATCCATACATTATAATATGAAAACTTACCCAAAGCTCTCTTTCCATTTGTAGATTTGTTTTACCAGGCTAGAATTTTCTTACATTCTTTTTCATATGTGCAATTGCCAAGCAGAGAAGGCTGGTACCTCTTCTTTTCTTTCGTTTTTGTTTCTTTGAGACAAAAATCTCATGTAGTGAAAACTGGTTTCAAAATCACTGTGTCTCTGTGGTGACCCTGAATCCTGCCCTTCCCTCCACCTCTCAAGCGTGGGATTGTGAGTGTGCTCCCCACGCCAGGCTGTGGTATCTGGTCTTAGCAGCTGCTAGGGTTTTGTGTGTCGACTCCTTAATACCGAGATTTTCTCCGTGTGACAGTGTGATAAAAAGCTGTCTTCTTGCAAAAACCGATTGTGTGTTGCGGGGCACCCCCCAAGAGAATGCCCAGTCACTGCAGCTTTAATTGTTTAAAAATACGAAGGAGAAAACAATGTGGGCCTTAGCAGACAGACACTGACTGTCTCCAGCCATTCCCTGGCCTGGGGCAGCCGTGCAGAGGACAGCTCTGAGCAGACGTTCGGTGAGAGGTTGGAGGAGGCAAGAATGAGTTGATTGGGCCAAAGGGCTGAAGAAGTGGCTGACGATGAGGGGCAGGAGAAAGATGATAGCAAAGACAGAGGACAGAGCCCCAGGAGGCTGGGGCTGAATAGAGAGGCTGCTGGAAGTCAGGAAAGCAGCTCCACCTAGAACTGGGGGAAGTCACTGAAGGATCCAGACTGAGAAAGATTCTATTTTAGAGTCCTAAAGGGGACTGTCACAGTTGCTATTACTAAAGAGGGATCAATTTGCAAAATAAGTCCACTGAGGCTTCTTATTACCCCCAGGCACGGTGCCTGCATTGTTAGCTGCTGGCAGGCCTGCCATTAATGGGATCCATTAGACTATCTGCAGGCGTGGATAACCACGGGTAATTGAGTCTAGTGAGATAAAGCCTGGCAAAACACGAGTCAGGACTGCGTCTTCCAGAGAAAATAATCCCTGGCTGAAATAAGCAGAAGCATTTTACCAATCACATAGCCATTCTATGATATCCCGTATCCCAACTCTCTAAGTACGTATGCATGCCACAAAGGCACAACCGCAGCATAGCAATGGCTGTTCCCATCGTGACCTCCAGCCCTCAGCGAGTCTCCCTTCCCTGTGTCAGGCAGAGCAACTTCTGGGGAAATGCCCACCTGACCATGCACCTGGTCAGGCTCCAGAGCCAAAACGGAGACAGATTTTCCTGTCTTGCTACAGTCTCCCTACCCCATCTTCTTTCTCTTGCCATTTTGAGTAGAATCTCTTCCATCTGTTCGTCTATAAAAAAGTAACTGAACATTTGCTTTCTATTGCTTGTGCAAATTTTCTAAGCCATGACTTTAAATATTCTCAGAGACCTCAAGTCCGGAGTATGTCTCTTGGGGAAGGGAATACAGCGGCATGGCTTTTTTGTTTCCTTCCTGATTTCTTTCCATCAGGACGTCTGCTGGCGTACTGACTCTGCTCTCCCTCACACTCACCACGTCCTGTCCTGCTCGCCGTGGACGTCACTTTATTTACGTTGCAGTATCCAGTGAGGTTCTAAAAGCCTGGGGCTGGCCATCGCCTCTCTCTCTTCCTCTGTTGCCACAGTGCTGCAAATGAGTGTCCTGGCTGATGCTATCAAGACTATCAACAGTGCTGGAAGGAGGCAAATGCCAGGTGCTTGCTGGGCCTCTCCTGGAGTCACCGTCTGGTTCTTACTCGCTCTATTGGTACATTTGGAACCGTGGATGATCAAGAAGCCGGGAGTAGTGCGAACTTTACAGGCAAGTTAAGCAAGAATGGAGCGGTCAGCACAGAATCGGTGTGTTAGTCAGAGACCTAAACAAGGGCACAATGCTCTGCTCCTTTCTGGGAAGTCTGAGCCACCGTATTGACGACCTCAGCTGGCATGGTAGCCCAGATCACAACTATGCAGGGTGAAAACAGAGGAAGCCTAGGGGTTCTTTCCCTGGAGATGCAGCCATACTCAGATGAGGTGCTCGGTGGAGGAGGTAAGGTGTGGTCTGGTTCTAGGGTTATATAAGTAAGGACGGAAAGGCTGGTGGTATGGTTCAGTGCCACACAGGTACAGAGCCAAAGTTCTGATCCCCGACACCCACATAATGCCTGCAATCCCAGTGTTTGGAAAGTGGAGGCAGGGGATCCTCGTCAAGCTGACTAGCTAGACTACCGGAAGCCATGAGCTCTGGGTTGAATACTAAGATCCTGCCTTAGCCAGGTGTGGTGGCATGCATCTTTAATCCCAGCACTTGGGAGGCAGAGCCAGGCAGACCTGCCTGAGTTTGAGACCACCTTGGTCTACAGAGTGAGTTCCAGGCTAGCCAAGGCTACACAGAGAGACCTTGTCTGAAATTTTTTAAAAATAATTTAAAAAGAATCATCAGCAGAAGAATTTAATATAAGGTGGGAAGTGATGATTGAGAAAGATATCCAGCATCATCTTCTGGCTTCCACTTGCTCATACACATATGTCCATTTGCATGTCAACATACATACACATGTGCACACCATCCATACAAAAT
Organism: Microtus ochrogaster; assembly: GCF_000317375.1. Taxonomy (NCBI): domain Eukaryota; kingdom Metazoa; phylum Chordata; class Mammalia; order Rodentia; family Cricetidae; genus Microtus; species Microtus ochrogaster. The sequence continues at coordinate 2,776,278 of NW_004949141.1, forward strand.
GAAAGGAGGTAAAGAAAGAAGAACCTCATTATCATTGAAAAGCCAAGGGCACCCTAGGAAAAAAATGGAAGACACTCCAAGGAAGTACCCATACAGGAGAGTCTTCTGCATCAAAGTCTTGCCAGGCTCATGAGCAATATGAACTTACAATGGTGACTTACCTAAAATAGCTCATACCCAGAAACTGTGCTACGCTGAGGAGTCATGCATTTGCGTAACAGTGTTCTGCATTTGACATTTCTGTGTGAGCTTCTAAGAAGTCCCTGGCCTTTGTCTGGGTGGTAGGTAGTGGCCAGAGATTTGTTAGAGACCAGGAAGACACTGAAGAAGCTAAAGGAAATGAAATACTTTCCCTAGAAAGTCCCTCGGGTTATCTTTCTGTATATAATTATGAATATAATTGATGAAACAGATACTCAGTAAAAAGTTTTTCAGTCCTTAGTGGTAGATTCTTTTATGGAGTATGTCTAAATAAGAGGAAACAAACACATTTTTTCCACTTCTGTTTCTCAGTTGATCTAACCAATCTAGTTAGCTTGACTCAGCTCCACGGTGAAAAGTTCTTTTGATAAGTTATAAACCACTCATCCCTCTTCTCTTTCTCTAAAAAGGACACTTTAGCACCTTTACAGCATTGATTCTGCAGAGTCTCATCATGAACCGGCCAAAGTGGTGCTTCAAAAGGTGTCACCTACATCCAGGATTGTCAGCATCGTGAGGAACTCGTTAGAAATTCTGGGCCTACTCCATGCATCAGTCAGAAATGCTGGCAGCAGGTTCTGGCATCTATGTTTAACAAGCTGACAAGTGGAGGCTGGTGCATGCTAAAGTTTGAGAATTCTTGGTTCACAGCAAAGCTCAAATTTTAATGTGCATGGGAATTGATTTAGCTTAAAGTCAGATTCTGGACACTTGGATTGGCAGGATCTTCTCCACTCTTCTAAATAGCCCCCAAGCGATGCTGATGCTGCCAGTTCTAAGACCACACGCATTCTGTGAGGAGCAGAGCACTAAAGTCTGGATTGTGGGTGACACCAAAGGCTCCTGTGTTAAAGGGCTTGCTCCTCAGCTCGGTGCTAGTAGGAGGAGGTGACGTTGTAAGATGTGGGACTAAGTGATAGGTCTAGTCATTGACAGCCACCCTTGAGAGACGATAGGCTACTCTGGTCCTTTCTCAGGAGGTGAACTGAGCTGCTTGCTTTACTACGCACTCCAGCTGTGATGGTCCACCTCATCACAGGCCCCAAAGCAACAGCTCATGGACTGGGCCTTCCAAAACTGTGAACCAACACATTGTCTCAAATATATATTCCAGGAACAGAAAGCTGACTAACACATATGGATCATAAGGACTATTATGGGATGCTACATGAATAGCACAATTAAGTAGCTTCCACCAAAGTCTGTCAGCTCTCCGGCCCATGTTGTGATAGAACATCAAGGCTGGACTGTGTGGTGGAGCTGCTCACATCATGAGAAGGGACACAGTGGCCTCCCATGACTTCCTATCAGTGTATGTTACTAATGTCCTAAACCAGGGGTTCTCAACCTTCCTAATGCCATGACCTTTTAATACAGTTAGTTTCTCATGTTGTGGTCACCCTTAACTATGAAATTATTTCATTGCTACTTCATAACTGTAATGTGTTACTGTTATGCATTGTAATGTAGTTATCTGATATGCAGGATATCTGATATGGACCCCTGTGAAAGGCCATTCAGTCCCCAAAGGAATTGTGACCCACAGATTGAGAACCACTGGCCTAACCGTCTCGCTTAGCCCAACATCTTAACACTGGGCCTTTAAGGTATCATCCCAAACTGAAACTATAATGCTTCATAACATAGGTGTTTCCAGAAAAGTATGTGTTAAATCAGCTTTATTTAGGTATAAATCATTGAACCATGAGTCTAACATTAATTAATAATGTAAATATACGCATTTAACTTTATGGTGTTTAAGTAGAAACGTGAGTAAAACAGGGTTTTGGGCGTCATGAATAAGAACCCTGAACACGTGACCAGAGACTTGTGGAAACCTTCCCTGTGTCTCCCAGGGAGCAAAGGTTCGCAGCTCACTAATCCAGTCTTTTATATAGTGCAGCCAGCTCAAATGACAGGAATGGGCTGCCAGCTGTGGGATATGCTGCGTGAGAAATGACAGCGGCGTGCATGCAGCTGTATGAAAAGGTGTGTGATGTAGCAGTCAAGAGAAACAGGACAAATCTTCAAGTAGAGCACGATTTTTACATTTAATTATTCAAATAGTAAAAATTGGAAAAAGCACACCAAAGTTTGAAGTGGTTATTTGTTTTTCTCTTATTTCTCCAAATTTTATAATATAGTTGTTTTAAAATTTGTGTCCTCCCCACTCTCAGAGGTGCTGTGAGGTGGCTCCTTTTTGCCTCTTGAGCAGCAGAGGCCATGAGTTCTTGATAAGGACTTTATACACATTAATATAAGACAACGTTCTCTTATTCAACCATGAAAATGATGCTCTACGTGACGATGCGACCATCCCGGAGTCACCCAGAATTCCAGACTTCAGGCAGTGACGCAGTGTGCAATTAATAGCTATCCTGGGCTATGCTTTGTAAGAAACTGTTTTTGGCTCATGGCCTTCATCTAAGCCTCACCACTCATGAACATGGGTGACAGTTTGGTTTCTGGAGTCCTTCAGTTGAGAGGCGGGACCCAGTGCTTCTGTTAGCAGCTGTATGTCTTGTGTAAACTGTTAAGCAAACCTGAGTTTCTCCTGTGCATGTAATAGACACGACCATGGAGCCAGGTGAGGGTGAGGTCAGGTAGAGAAACTGAGCATGGGGCCCAGTGCACACAGTCCCAAGTGAGCAGCAGCCTCCAATACAAGAGGGCTCCTTCTCCTTTGTCTCTTGTGTCGTGATAGGTCGGCTACTGCAAGTTGTTATATTGAGGAATTAAAAAAAAAGAATAGAAGGAAAAGGAGAGTAGAAGGATAAAGGAAAGAAAGGGGAAAAAGAATTATGTCCCAAGAATTCCCAGCTTGCGCTAGAGAGATTGGCCATACACTATAGTCGAATAGAATAATGACCCTCCGACCTTTTAGTCTTTAGACTAGAAAAGTGAAGACCCCCCAAAAAATTCTTTATCTGAGTTGTACATTCTATATTTAGTAGATTAGGATTTAAAATTGAAAAAGTTCTAAAACATTTATTAGTTAAAAACAATAAATAATAAACTTTTTACTAGCATAAAGATTATTCTCTTTAACAAAAAATGACTGTTTCCCAAACTTTCAGGTTTTTTTTTTTCAAGGCAGTTAGCATTGTGAGTAGGTGTTCCCTGACGGGGACCCACAGGCCACTAGTTTCATCTGTTGTAATATACGCTGGCTATAGCGGCTATGGGGACACTCCACAAACTTGAGGAGAATGGGAATCAAAGGGGGAAAGAATGTCTTGCATTATGAAAATATCCTTACCTCACAGACCCCTGACAGATCTGGGATCCCCCTCCCAGGTTTTCAGAGTCTGACGTGAGCCCCACTGACAGCACACGCGCGTGTGAGAACCAGATGGCCGCCGTGTCTGTGGTGGGCTTCACAGCAGTTTAAAGATCGGGGAGGTGGGCGCTGTTCTGATTGCTTCTAGTCTCCATGTGGAACCAATGCTGAAAGGAGGTAAATTCATGGGGTGATGGGGGTGCCATTCAAGTTCAAACAGTCTGGCTCCAGCGTTACACTTTTGTGTGCTTCCTTCCTTGGGAAGGAAGTGAAATTTTATAAAACAGCAGTTTGTTTTTTTTTTTGAAGATTCTGCCAGATTCTGGGTTCTTAGAGGCACTCTGAAGACTGCATCGTTGCTGAGCACAGAGCAGGTGTTAGTCTGGTTAGTGTGATCTTCCACAACAGATCTTGCTTTGTTTTTAGTTACTTGTAGATGTGTATATGTCCAATTATGTGCCCAAGAGTTCAGGTGCACCCAGAGGCCAGCGGAAGATGTCAGATCCTCTGGAGTCGGAACTGCAAGCAGCTGTGGGCACTGGAAACCAAACTCCAACCTCAGGTCCCCCTTTCTGGTACCTATGTCAGCAGCTCTATTCCACACACCCTAACCTGTCCAGAGTTCTTGTAAGTGGAGACCGGGTACCAGAGGTTGATGGCAAAGGATAATCCTTCCCCTAAATACCTTGTAGAAGAGGAAACACACGATTTATCCTTTTATGCCTGGCGCCCTTCATTCAACATAACATGGTCCAAGCTCATCCATACTGTAGCGTGTTCCTGAATTTCCTCTTTTTAAGCCAGATAATAAAGATGGGATTTTGTTTATCAAGGATGACATTTATCTGGGCATAGTGCATCGTACCTATAATTTCAGCATTCAGGAGACCGAGATAAGAGGACTGCCAAGAGTTTGGGACCAGCCTGGGCTACGCAGTGAGTCCCAAACCAACTTGAGGTACAGAAAGACTCCGTCTAAAATATATAGAATTTATAAACACAGCACCCAAAGAAATAATGCTTATCTAAAAATGAATATAAAGCCGGGCGGTGGTGGCGCACGCCTTTAATCCCAACACTTGGGAGGCAGAGGCAGGCTGATCTCTGTGAGTTCGAGACCAGCCTGGTCTACAAGA
>NW_004949141.1:2781224-2786631 GCF_000317375.1 Microtus ochrogaster
AAAAACCTACTGTTTTCTCCATTGATGGCTATGCTAAATAAAATCTTTGACACTGCTATGTTTTGAGCATACCACTTAAAGGTTCATGTGCTGGATGCTTGGTATCCAATATGGTGGGTGTTTCAAAGGTCGTAGAACCTTTGAAAGCTGGAGTCTGGTAGATAATAAGGTAATAAGGTCACAGGTTTCTCCTCAGAAGGAGCTATAGGATTGGCTTATCTCTCTTGAAAATTGGTTGCTATAAAAACAGTGAACCTAGCCAGGCTCAGTTCCTTGCTCCCTTCCTGGCCATGTGGTTTCTTGCACTGTACACTTTGTTTGGAATCTCTGGGGGGGGGGGCATTCCAGACCACGCAGCAGCTCCCAGGAGCTGCCTCACTCCTCACTCCAGACTGTCCCTGAGAAAGCCCACCATTAGCTGCTCTTTCCCCAGAGATGCCCGAGACCACGCCTACTGGTTATACTGGTTATTTAAGACAGGCCCACAACAGGGGGATCTCTGTGAGTTCAAGGCTAGCTTGGTCTACAAGAGCTAGTTCCAGGACAACTAGGATTGCTGTCTCAAAAAACAAAACAAAAACAAAAACCAACCAAACAAAAAAGACTGGGCCATAAATCTGCCAGCTGTGCTCTTGTGTTCTGTCTCCGGCCTTCCTGGGAGCCGCCCGGGAGTGCTCTGCTTTGCGTTGCCCTGTTTATTAAATCTGGATTTATTTTATTAAGTCGGTTTGGTTTAGTTTATTGCATTGGCAGTGGAGGAACCCAGTAACCGGGGATCCAATTTTTATTACACTTCATCACCATAACACGATCTAACATGAACTTTACAGAGTCTCCAGAATCGTGAGGTAGCTAAATCTCTTCATTTTATGGCCCCTAGACACAGCTATTTTACCATAGTAAAATAAGATAGACTCCTGGAAGAGATGAAAGAGGGTTGTATGTTATTGCATTACATTGAAATGGGAAAGGAGGCAGAAACAATCCCAAGAGGGCAAAGAGGGCCAGGGTATATAACACAAGACCTCAGGGAGCACAGAGCACATGGGGGCTGCCACGGTGTGTAACACCCAAGACAGAGTATGTAACACCCAAGACAGGGTATGTAATACACAAGACCTCAGGGAGCGTGGGGCACGTGGGGGCTGCCATGGTGTGTAACACCCAAGAGAGAGTATGTAACACCCAAGACAGGGTATGTAACACACAAGACAGGGTATGTAACACACAAGACAGGGTATGTCTCGTCCTCCCTCCCTCCCTCCCTCCCTCCCTCCCTCCCAGTGCTGAGATTGCAAGCATGTTCACTATGCCTGGCATTTTTTACATAGATTCTGGGATTGAAATCTTATCCTCATGTTTTCAAAGCAAGCCTTTCACTGACTGAGCCATGCCCCAGCCTGAAAATTATAAGATGTTATGAGAAAAATTCAAACACGTGTATAAGCTCTTAAGAATGTTGGCTTAAACCCTGCATTGCAACCCATTGTCTGTTACTACCCAAGGTGTAAGACCCTCTGCTTTTAAAACACAACCAGTTATATTACTATCTCTTTGTCACAATTTACAAAGTTATGAATGTCTTAGAGACAAGGAAAGGCTCACTCAAAATAAGAATAAGAATGGTTTCCTAGGCAAATTGTCCAGTAATCTTTTTTGACCATTTCAAAGTTCCTCAGAACTCTTTCTTGACTAGAGCATATTTTGCAGTAGATTTATTGTGGTGATGTTGACACAGGAAGAAAAGGGGGAATGTAACTATTCAAGGAGGTTGAGGGGCACTTGGTCAAGATGGGGGAGGTAGAAGAAGAGGCCACAGTGGGGCGGTTTTGGACAAGGAAGCTGTGTGGCCATGGCCAGGAGAGGTTCTGCAGTAAGGACAGGGAAGCTGTGTGGCCATGGCCAGGAGAGGTTCTGCACTAAGGGCCAGGATTCTGGGAGTAGTATCTCAGTAAGGAGCTAATTGTTCCACCTGTTTCTTTATGGCAAAGGGTGCACAGCCTTTCTAGGGGTAGTCCCTGGGCCACAGGATTGATGCAGCCCAAACAGAATGTTAGTTCTCCACCCAGCCCAGAAATTCTAGGCTCTTGACCACAATCAATGTTTTCTATTCTGCCATTTCCCCTCTGCAGAGGTAACTCTAAAAGTATTTAGGATCCAGGTTCAGGATCAGAGCCCCAGAACAGTTTTGGTATATCTGGCCTCTGGCAAAGACAAGGCTGCCAAGAGGCCTGAGAACATTTCTGACTTTCAGCCAAGAAGGAAACTGGTTACTTTCCTTCAGGATCTTTTCACTTTCAACCTCCTAGCCAGTTTCACTTCCTGTTCCCATCAGTCACCCTTCTGAAGCCTTGTCTCTGACTGCTTTTCTAGAACTGGGATAATGACTGATTTGGCTTCTGCCAAATGAATGGGGTGTCAGGTGTAGTAGTCGTGGTACCCCTCCCAAGGACTTATTAAAAAAAAAAAAAAAACAACCCAAAGTCCATCGGTGGTTTTATTTATATAACCTTTGGGTATGGGGAAAAAGGAAATCCCTGACTGGTGCTGAGAGAAAAAGCTGAGGGGGAGGTGAAGGCAAGAGTTAGAACTAGGGGCGGGGAGAAGCCAGAGAGAGGTGGCGTCCATATCAAAGTCCATCAGGATTTCCTGATAATTTTTCAAGAGCATTCATCTATTGGTCCTCCTTGTTTTTCTCTTAGCCTCAAAAACTTGACTTGAGAGTGGTAAACCCAAGAATTTCTTGTGGGTACTTTGATAGCTGTTGCAGTGTCTAGAATAACAATGTGAGGTCACACAGATGGCTTCTAGAGAGGGACAGAGAAGAAATTTAGCCATCATTTGATTTTTCAGTTAAAACAATAGTCTATCCCTTTTGTCCACGGGCAAACCCTGGAGTGTTGAGTTGAGCCATGGTCTGAAGTCTTCTATCTAGGCATCATCTTTGTTAAGAAGAAAATCATTAGAGAGATACAATGATTTCATTTGGGTTTCAGTTTGAGGTCTAGGGAATGTGATCTCTTAAACTGTTAAAGAAACATAGCAGTTGGCTATATTTTCTTGCTAGGTGTTTAAGACTATGCATTTAGCCAAATTAATAGTTTTCCTGTTTTACTGACAAAGCCAGTCGAGGGTCTGTTTCTCAGAAGTCACTTGGGCTGGGGGTTCACCTCTGGCTCCTCTGGTCTTCTTCTTGCCAGTTGTTCCCTCTGTGTAAGGATAAGTCAGAGACCTCTCTTGACTATGGTTTTGCTTGGAATCACTGAAGAAGTCTGTGTAGACTAGACACTGGTTAGAAGCCACTTGGGTCTCCATGGCCTCGCTGAACAAGAGAACAGATGATTTCCCACTGGACATTTCAAGAGATGTCCCACAGTTTCCTGGGGCCTTCTTGACTTTAGAGGGTGTCTCAGTCAAAGTTCTGTTGCTATGAAGAGGCACCATGACCATGGCAATGCTTATAAAAGAAAACATTTAATTGGGGCTTGTTTATAGGTTCAGAGATTTAGTCCATTGTCCTCATGATGGGGAACATGGTGGTTCACAAGCAGACATGGTACTGGAGAAGGAGCTGGGAGTTCTACATCTGAATCTCAAGGTAGTAGGCAGAGAGAGGGACACCAGGCCTCGCTTGGGCCCTTAAAACCTCAAAGCCCACCCTCAGCAACACACTTCCAGCAAGTTGCTCCTTCTCAAGTAGTGTCACTCCCTGATGACTAAGCATTCAAATAGATGAGCCTGTGGTGGCCATTGTCATTCAAACCACCACAGAGGACAAGGGGCAAAAGATTGTCTATTTGATCCCTCCATTAGTATAGACCTCCAACTATGGTTCCAAGACACTTAAAGGATCAGTTTCACCAGCTTGTTTCTTTTAGCTACCGTGTAATACGTAGACAAAGCTTGGCAAATCCAAATACTTTTAAATAATATTTGATTAGATGTACATTTTTTTTCTTAAGCCAGTACTTGTAACTGTTACTAATAACAGATCAATAACTCCAGTGATTTAAGTAGATGTTTGATTAAACTTTGACCTTAGAAGTTTTAAGAACTTAGACTTTTATAACTTGTACAGCCTTCCTAGCTTTCTTTGTCATTCTGGAAGCATTCAACCATCTTAACCCTCATATGTTACAAATCCTTATTTATTAAAAATACTTTTGATTTTCATTCTTTTAACATATTCTTTTATGTACATTTTTAATTATATGAGCCATTATAACATTAACAAATAAATTTGCCATCTGCTGTGAGAATTTTGTCCCTGGGAGACAAGCATGTTTGCCCATCCTCTTAAGATTCCAAAGACAAACCAGAGGTCATTTTGCCACAGTCCATGCCAGGGAACCAAGGAGTTTGGGGGCATGGGCAAGACTTTATTCATAGCAGTGTGACCCCAAAACAGTGGTACTAAAACGTCTTCTCCAGCATGGACAGTGATTTCCCATAGCCACGTAAGTGGAGTCCCAGCTTCTTGTTCCTTGATATACATAGGCTATTTCAAATTCTTTATAGTATTTGACTTTTCCCTTTCTGGTAGTCTAGTCTTTCCCTGTTTCTAATTCAGCTTTTGAAATATTGTAATGCAATATGCTGTTGGTTTCTTTTTCAAAATATATATCCTAAAATTCCATATCAGCATTTTATTCTTCCCCCATTTATAGAAGACATAACAAATACATTGGAATTATAAATAAATTCAGCTTTCCAGACTTGTAGGACAAGATCATAGGGCCAGCTAGATGGCTCAGGGGGTGAAGGTGCTTGCTACCAAGGTGGACAACCCAAGATCAGAACCTGAGACCCACTTAGTGGAAGAAGAGAACTGACTTCTGCAGATTGTCCTTTGACCACTAAACATGACATGCCCAGCCCATGCATGCTAAATGAATAAATCCACGCAATTGCAACTTTAGGTGGTGACATAGGATTTAAGGAAAGACTGCATTACCAAACCTCAATAAATCTCTATTTCCTTCAAAGAAGCCTTGATACCAGCTCTACCTACCTCACACAGTTATTCTGGAGCTCAAATGGAATTAAAATATATGAATGACTTTGGAAACACAATAGTATACAAATGTAAGATAAAGTCATTTTTACTTGTAGCTCTTTTGAGAAATGTTTCTAAAGGCATACCCAGGTAGGGAACATCAGTTGCCCCAGACAGGTAAGAGCTGGCTGTAACCCTTTTCTTTCTTGAATGTGCCAACTGGTGGTCAGAAGGTTATGTAGTGAAGCCCTGTGTGTCCAGTTTAGAGCGACTGAGGAAGGAAGGTGTGGGTGCCTTTTCACTGCTAGGTGACAGGTTTGTAGAGTTACGCACACTCCTGGCAGCTGGCCTCAGACAGGCAGCTCCATTGGATCACTGAGCCTTGAGACAAGCAGCCCCATTGGATCACTG
>NW_004949141.1:2786756-2799403 GCF_000317375.1 Microtus ochrogaster
CAGCCCCATTGGCTGGTAGAGTTCTGCCAGCATGATGCGGAATGCTTGCTGTGGCAGTAGGTAGAGGTGATCCCTCCCGGCCTCATTGTTAAAATGTTTTCATTAGTGATTTGTTTCATGTTCTCTAGAGCTGCCTGTTTTGAGCATCATAAGCTTGAAGATGTAGTAGGGACAGTTTGATTCAGTGCTGTTCACCACGTTAAGAATCTTTTGTATGCTTTCTCTGATAGATGTGGCCCCCAGTGAGGTGCTCAATCGCATGACATGTTTTCAGACTAAAAAGACCTTAGAGATCATTATAGGTCTCTTCCTTTGGTTTGCAGATGAGGAAACGGAGGCAGAGAGTGATTCTAAGTTGCCCAGGGCCAAATCGCTTGTGCCCCAGCTGGCTGCCTGCTGTCGGCACTGCTTTCCAGTCATTAAACCGTAGTAGCTGAGGTCATAAATGTCAAGGGGTATTAAACACTATCACACAGCCTTTAAAAGCCTTAGCATAGCAAGCGTATGCTAACTATAGATGAATCATCTTGATTTTGACAGAAAAAAATGTAAACCTTAATTATGTTCAAAGCACTTAAGAGTTCCCTAGGAAACATCTTCCGACAGCGTGCGCTCTCTCTTGTCCTCTTTCTCCTTTCCTGGGTAGAAAGATGAGGGAGAAGGAAGTCATCAAGCCAGGCCTAGTGGTGAACGTCTTTAATCCCTGCACTCAGGAGGCAAAGCAGGTGGATCTCTGTGAGTTTGAGGCCAGCCTGCTCTGTAGAGCTAGTTCCAGGACAAGCAGGACTGTTACACAGAGAAACCCTGCCTTGGGGGAGGGAAAGGCATCAAACTGGCCTGATCTGTATAAATATCTGAGGAATCATGTGATTGGGGGTGGGGGAGCCCAGTTCTCGGCCTGCCCTGAGGGCTGTGGCATGGCACTGGGCCCAGGCCTGCAAACGGCAATGTGGCAGAGGCTGGAGTACAGCTTTATTTACCATATGCCAGAGAGACTTGGAAAGGTTGCCCGCCTCCAAGCCTCCAGGAAGGACTATGTACCTGAAGGGAATTTGCAATCCTTTGTCTTCTGAAATTAATCACTGGAAACCTCAGGGCCACCCTCTGCTCTGTCAGAGTGGGGCAGAGGTTAATAGAAAGGGCAGAGCACTAATTGACTGTGATAAGAGATGTTGATAGACCAAACTGTCAAGGGCTTTGAGGCATTTGTCCTGGTTTGGTTGTTAGACAAAGAAGCGCAAGACACAGCGTGATACCGAGAACTGGCAAGCAGTGTTGTTTCTAGGAATTACCAAAATGCCTAAGAGAGGAGCAGCATCTTCAAATGGGCAAACCTATGGCTTAGCCATTTAAAGTTTCTCAAACCATCAGCAAGAAAGGCACCCTCCCACCCAAGATCCAGACCAGACAGCACTTCCCTCCAAAGACAGATGGTCAGCCCGTTATTCCCTGGAGGCAGGAAGATTAAGCTTCCTGCCCATGTTATACCTCGCTGTTCTCTGCAAATCTATCATGGCTGCGCTTAATCTGCCTTCATTCCAGACTTACATGTCTGCCGGGTTTGCCTTGTGTCCTCAGTAGATCCAGCCATCTTTCCTGCCTGGCTCGGCTTGAGTTCTGAAGAACAGATCCTGTTTCTCGTTTGGTGCTTTTTAAATTGGTGACATGTCAGGAATATACAAATCAACAAGCGGTCAGCTTTCCACGCGTGTGTGGTCACGCGCAGCAAACACTCAGGAAAGGCTCGTTGGATTCTGACTTTTTCTTGTCATCCTTTCCACCCTTTATAGACTGTAGGCATCGCAGTCATTTTTTTCCTGGGGCCTCTTGTCTCAGGGTCAGTGCAAACAGACTGATATTTATGAAACTTATGGCTGAACAGCGGCACTCACAGTAGACAGTACTTGTTGATAGTCATTTGGACTCAGGCGGTCAGGTCGTCTTTCTCTTTAGAACACTAAACATTTAAATAAAGCAATGGGAGACAGATGTGGCCACGTGCCCCTGTGCACCCAGCACTCAGGATGCTAAACATGAGCTTAATAATTTAAGGATAGCCTAGGCAACATAGCAGGCCCCACATCCCCTGAAACAATAAATGCATGCAGTCAGCCTTCCATGTGAGTTTCCCCATTCGTGAAAATGTGATGACTGTATCTGGACTGAGCATGCCCAGACTTCCATCGTTGATCTCCACACAATGACCATGACAATGGTTTACACGGCACTCAGGTTATATTAGGCACTAAAAGCAGTCCAGAGAATGTTTAAAATACAGAGGATTGCATACCTTCTAGGTCAATATGTCTTCACTTTGTGTTAGGAGCTTTCTAGGGAGTCCTCAAGCCAATCCCTACAGATACCGTCGGACAGCCATGTGCTAACAAGAATACAGATCTTGTCTCTTCTGGTCAGGAAAGTTAGCTATCCCTGCTTCCTCCTGCACCCTTTAACTGTCGTCTGTTGAGTTCAAAGAGTTGCTTATAGAGGGTGGGGCTTTGAATAAAGGTGCTGGTAGCTTGAGGGAGAGACGAGAAGATGGCCTATATGTGTGCCGGTGTAAGAAAAGACACTGGCGATGATAAAACTTACTCGAGAGAGGAAAAATGCTGATCAGTAAATTAAAGAAAAGCACAGCCACGTGTGACTCTGCAGACTTCATTGCCGTTCTGCCTTCCCGACGTCCTCATGCCATTTCAGTTTAACTACCTCCTCGTTCTGTTTCAGTGGCTTTTCCGGGTTGAGTGTTCCCTGCTTTCTGACCCCCCAGGGACGGGTACCTGCCATGGCTCCTGTGCACTGACATACAACGGCTGGTCCTCTTCCCCTAACTCCAGCCAGGGCACCGCCATACTCTAAACATCTTAGATAAGCTTTGCAGTCTCTCTGGGGAGCTTGGTTCCCATGCTCTACCTCCCTCGTATCTACTGCTCTAAAACAGAACCATCTTTCAGATCTAACCTTCTCACCTCTGTCAGAAGCCACCTCCCCCACCCTGCTGTTTCTCCCTTCCGCCACATAGCCTTGTGGTTCTTTATGAGTCTGTGTGCGCATATTGTGTGTACATGCCTCTCCCGAGTGGTGCTCTCTCTTCCTCTCTGTTCATGTGGAACAGTAATCTTCCCTGTGTACTTCAGAAACATGCACCTGCCCTGCAGAGAGGATCCCACAGCACCTAGTCATTACTTATCTGTGTGTTCTTCTCTAGTCGCCAGGGCAGGGATACACTGTTTTTTTTTTCATAGCAAGCCAACACCATCGATGATTAACAAAGTATTTGTTAAGTTGGTAAATGAGTAAGTAGAAATATGTTGTAAGTGACCTCTTTCCTCATCAAAAAGGGGCAGTTTTGCTCTAGTCTTGTGACTTGGGTGGCAAATCTGAGGGGTGTCTTTCTCAGGGGGAACCAGTGAGAACTAACTTGGAGACCTTGAATCTTTTGGGAGAGAAGACAGGTCTAAGTTGTAAGTATTCAAACAGCATGCCAAGATGACCCAAACAAGCAAGAAATGGTTGTCTAAGCACTCTTGATTGTATTCTCTTTCTTCTAAGAGTGAACTCAGGGCTCATTAAGGCTGTTTTTCTTGGAACCTATAATTTTCTGGTTATCTTGAAAAATTTAATTCTCAGAAGTTCTCTTTATTTTCTCCTTGTTTTCTTCCGTCTTTTCCTTCCCCATCCACCTTTAAAAGTATCGTGTGTTGAGAAGTTTTCTGAGGCAGCTCAGCTCTGAGCTTGCAGCGAGAGACAGAAGAGCATAATCAACCTCTTCGGCAGTGCGTGCGGGTGTGTGCGTGGTTACATAAGTGTCCTCACGCAAAACGCTAACACTTGCTGCTTCTCATTACTGTAAATAATGTCGCCATCTTCTTGTCAAGAAATACTTGCAAGGTGACCAGAAATCGGCAAAATATCCCAAAAGATGCTGTTTCTTCTCTTGGGTTTATTCGCTTAGTGCTCTCTGAATCCTGACCCCACTCGACTTGTGAAGTGTACACAAGACTTCTCTTTATAATTTAATAGGTCTAGGACTTTGCATAGGAGGGATGTGTGTTCTGGTGTCACTTCAGAAAGCCAGACAGGGCTGTATCTTGCGGCTGTAGCAGAGGCCCTTTCTGGACTCGGAGCTGCCCTTGCCTCCTTGCCTTCTCCGGATGGCTGCCCTGATAGATGAACTCTCCTAGGGGAGCCTTATGGATCAGCCCTCTGTCCATTACCATGTAGCAAGGTTGTAATTTATAGCCCCAGATGGTGACTTCCCACCTCATCACTCCCGACTTACTTCAGCAAGGATGTTAGCTATTAAATTGCCTCTGTCTTAACAATAATCTGTACTGTTTGCAAACGACATTCTCCAAATGTTCCCATTTATCAAAATATTGTTTTAAATGAAGTTTCATCAGAATGTGAAGAACATTATACATTATAGAAATAAATAGTCAGGCTCTTTGGGGGATTTTAAGTGTGGAAATCAAATATTAAGGCACAAATTCTGGTCAGATTCCTGAATTTTCATTGGGGGTGTCAGCTCTTCTTGGATGGGTGCTTTCAATGCTGAGGGCCTTGGGGCATATTCTGCCACTGCTGAGCTACAGGCCCTGCCTTTGGGCTAATCGTTAAAGCTTACGGGCCTATCTCCTACATAAGAACTAAGGTTCTTGCCAGAGAACATAACCTATTATTGTTAGCTGCTCGGTGTTGTTGAGAGCTCACATATGAAAAATCACAGTCAGAGGAGACTTTCTAACGGGCCGTGGCTTGTCCCTAATGGATGACCTCAGGCCTCAGAGAGCTGCTGACTCCAGATCTCTTACTGTGTGCTGCTTTGGGGCACTGTGGATGCCACCTGGTCAGGAGAGGTAACTGGGAAATGTGCACTGTGTTGGAGGGTATTGTTGTAGCTCTGTCATCTTTCTCATCTGGGGTACATCTGTGAAAGGGGGGGGTCTCTCAGAAGAAGCAGAAATTGTTCTTGGATGATTTGGATTTTTTGTCTTACTTGAACAATTGTGTCTTTACTCTGATCGATAGAAAACCCCGGTCCAAATCTGTGAGTCCTTTTTTCATGTTGCTAACACACTGGTTTGTTTTATTTATTTATGGTTTGCCTCCTTATTTTTACTTCACTCTTTAAATGTTTTGTTTATATTTTCCTTAACTTCTTTATTACACCATGCATGTTTTTGTTAGCAGTTTCAAATTCTGTTCAAGGTTAAATCTGTGTATCTTCCCCTAATGTTTATTTTTAATTCAAAAACCTTTCAGAAGCCAAGCTTATTTTATTCCGCCTTATAATAAAATCCCTATATTGTAACATTTAAATATTAGTATTTAGTTGTAGACGCTTTTGAACTCTGAAGATCATAAAGCCGCACATTGTGAAATACAGGCTGTATTTATGTGACAGGATGTAGGGCCAGATGATGTCTGGAAGTCTTACTGTGTAATTTAATCCTGGTGCTGTGTTTTTGGCTTCCCCAGCCTCTGAGTGTGCATATGTAATTGAGTGCACATGTGTAAAAAGCATGGCCCCGATAGGAAGGAGAGGGAGAGAGATCATTAGCAGAGATTAGACTTGCCTCTCCAGCTGGGCAGCGTGCCTCTGAATTCCAAGGGCTTTCCCCAGTGTGAATTATTAGACTGTCTCAGCTGCGGCTCAGTTCCCCTCCAGCTAAAATGCATTTACTATGCCTTTAAGCTGTGCCCCGAGAGGCAGAGAGTCCTGAGGTCCCAGATGTATCTTCTGCATGCAAAAAGGGTGCAGAACCTATGGTACAGGGTCTGCCCAGATCAAAACTTGGTGGCCAAGCGGAAATAAAGAAAAAGCCGAGTGCTAACTTTACATCCATGGGGTTTGGGGAGTGGTGAGTACAATGAAATGATTCCTGTCTCGCTAAAACAAATAGGAATTATCAAAGGAGTTGGGGTCAAATCAGTGGAGATCTCCTGATCTGCTCCTGCCTGAAATTCTAAAGACTAATGAATGAACCCGACTCTGAATCTAGAATTGTGTCCATCTTCTTGATTGATGAGGTTCTTTAGCAGTGATGGTACACTGAGAATTATGAAACCATGAAACCTTTTAGGATAGCATGTTATATCATAACAGGACTGTAGTCTCACCCATTAATTGGCTGAACAGAAATTACAGCTACAATAAATGATCTGTTTTAGTATTCTCATTGGAAATTGAGGCCACATGTATTATGCTACTGTAATCTTAAAAGGCATGGTGGAGTGATGGATTTATTCAGTGTAGTCATTTTACAGTGTACATCAATGACAGAACACCGCATTGTACACTGTTTGCTTGCCCGTTTATTTTATCAGAGTATGACATCTGCTGTAAACCGATGAAGTAGGAAAGCAAAAGGGGGCATAGTGTCTTCCCCTGTGCCTTACCTGAAAAGACCAGCGTATGAGATTATTGACAGACAGTCAGGAGGACACGTGCAGTGCACAGATAACACAGACCCTGTAACTAAAGATGAGTTTAAATCTTCCCAAAGTAACAAACTGTTAACAGACGCCGAAGTCGTCCTATCTCAATGTGTTCTCCTTCCCAAGTCCTGACAAGGAAGAGCACAGCGGGAAGACAAAGGAAACCACTACCTGCAGGCTCATCTGCTCATTTCTCAGGACAATGCCCACATGCCCCCACTACCCTGCACCGCCATCAGCAGTAACCACTGCCACACTCGCTCTAGCTAAATAGTAGCCTAAATGATGCATCCATTTAAGACTGAATAAATAGACAAATTGAGAACTTAACATTTACCATATTAGTGAAAGCCTTTGTATGCAGAGGATAAATATGAGATATAAACTATGAGGAAGACACTGAGTCTCTCTGCCACTAAGACTGACAGCAGGAACAGAGAGACACGGAGTCTCTCTCCCAATAAGACTGACAGCAGGAACAGGAGGACACTAAGTCTCTCTCCCAATAAGACCGGAAGTAAGTTCTCTTCGAGGCAAGAGGACGACACAGAGTAGACATGCATTCAAGGCTTATACTTGAACCTGGGTTCCTTTACACTGTCAGGCTGTGGAAATGGAATAAATTACCATTAAAGGTTAGGGCTGGCAGTCAGGCCAGCTTGACTGCAGTATAACCCGCACAGATGAACCGGGCCCCGTGTTTGTTTGTTTGTTTAATGTCCTACTGTTCCCTTCTTGAAATCCCTGAGAAGTTCTTAGACAGGAAATTCTTTTTTGTCTTTCAGATAATTAAAAAAAAAAAAATTAAGCCGGGCTTGGTGACACATGCCTTTAAATACCAGCACTTAGGAGGCAGAAGCAGGGAGATAGCCGAGTTTGAGGACAGCCTGGACTACAGGACAAGTTCCGGGACAGCCAGAGATACACACAGAGAAACCCTGTCTCACAAAAATTGAGATTATAATATAATTACATCATCCCTCCTTCCCGCTCCTCCCTCTTTTTTAAAAAAATGAGAATTGCCATTTATTCCTGAAGTTGCCAAGAAAACATCACCGAAGACATCTTTCCATTTTCTGATGTCTTCCTTATCTCTTTCTTCAGAAGACTAAAGTTTTCTTGTAGAGATCATTGCTTCCTTGGTTAGGTTTATTCCTGGACATTGTACTTTCTTTGAGGCTATTATGAATGAGACACTGTTTTTGCTGGTGGTGTATAGAGAAGCTGTTGATTTGGGCAAAGTGATTCCGCCTCGTTGCTCCTGCCTCTGCCTCCCCTAAGTGCACCACCATCACCAACTCGATGGAAGGATTTTTATTGCTATTTAAATTTATTCGTGTGTTACATGTCTGTTTTAGGTTTCGGCTTCTTTTTGGTTTAGTTTTGGTGATTTGACTGAATCTAGAAATTCATCCATTTATTCTAGGTTTCCCCACTTAATGGAGAATAGGTTTTGAATGTATTCCCTTACAACATTCCAGATTTCTTCGGTGTCTGTTGTAATTTCTGATTCTGCTCATTGCGGTACTCTCTTCCTTTTAGTTAATTAGACCAAGGACCTGTCAATGCAGGTTGGAGCAGAAGAGAGGATTTACAGGTGAGCTTGAGCCTTGATTTTGGCTATGGCTTCTGTGGAATGAGGTCAGATGGATACAGGGGACTGAACTGATGTGCGTACTGGTCCAAGCCTGGAGTTGGGGGTAGATCTGTTGGTTATGGAGGTACTTGGAGAGGAGGATCAGGTGGGCTTACCTAGGTAGGTCGGGAGGAGAATGTGCAGGATCTGGCTTGTTGGAGAGGTGGGGAATCTTCATTTTCAGATTGTACTTAGCTCAACAAATTTTAGCTGTTCTGTTCCGTTGACAGCTTATAAATTGTCCCAGCTCTTCAATGGTGTCCTCACCAACAGCACATCTTCTTGTACCTTCTCTGCCCAAAGGCTACCAAGCTGCTGCTACATCCTGAAAAGTGGCTTTGCAGCATGTGTCATTGCCAATGAATGACGCAAGCCCCCCCACCCCAGTACTGCCTTGCTGATAAGATACATATTCTATATGCATTACTTACTGTAATGACAGGAACTTAGAAACTTCATATTTTGGTCATTCCAGTTACTGTGGTTTTGAATGAAAGCTTTCTGACCATTGCATATAATAATAAGTAATCTGAGGCCGAATCCTACTGATGGGGAAAAAGGAACTCGGAGACCCAGTATTGAAAGCCTTCCACACTGTTGTGCTGCCCTGTAGTAACTGCTCTTCATGCTTCTTACAGTCACCAGCTTCAACCATTGGCATTCTTACAGAATGAAGGACCACGTGACATAAGACCTGATACGCTGAATCTGTCAGGGAATTGGCACAAGAAAAGGCTTTCTGAACAGGACCCAAAAGCACAGGCACTGAGACCTCCCTCCCCCCTCTCTTTTTCTGTCTAACACAGGTTCTACTATTTTGCCCAGACAGATATCAAACTCCTGGGTTTAACCCATTGTCTGCCTCATCCTCCTGAACAGAGCTGGAAACTGTAGGCAGGCACTACCATACCTGGATTGCTTTCCCTTTTTAAATTTTGTTTTCGGTTCTTGTTTTTGTTTTGTTTATTTGTTTGGTTTTGTTTTATCCAGACAGGGTTTCTGTGTAGCCCTGGCTGTCGTGGAACTCACGCTATAGACCAAGCTGGCCTCAAACTCAGAGATCTGCTCATCTTGGCTTTTCAAGTGCTGAGATCAAAGGCGCACATCACCAAACTCACTTCCTGTTTCCCATTTTAAACTTTGACTCTCAATTCTTTTTAATCTAGCGGGGTTGGATGGATTCCCTTTTATAATACCCATTCTCGTTAATAAACCCATTTGTTCTGTTATATGGGGGAAGAAAGAAGGAAGTTAGGAATCTGGGATGTGGTGAGGTCATCCCAGAAGACAGTAAGATGAAGTTAAAAGATTAATATTAAAAATGCCTGAGAGGAAAGAAAACTATGAAAGACTATTAGAAGTCCTCGTGGTTATAGAGACTCTCTTCTCTGTTGTTTTGGAAGAAAAAGGCTTCCTGTGCTGGTGATGTGTAGGAGAACCTGTGGGAATCCGCGATTCTTCCTGAGCCATTTGGCTACCACCAGACCTCAGTCCTTAGCCTTCCCTCATTCTGGGAATCTCTGAAGATGTCTTTCCTAGTCTCTTGTTATTTTTGTTGGTCATAGTGTCTTGTTTGTTTGTTTGTTTGTGGCAGGATCTGTCTTACAGTGGCCTAGAACTGACTTTGTAGTCCAGTCTGGCCTGGAACTTGTGGCAATCCTCCTGCCCTAGCTTCTGGAATGTTGGGATTATAGGCCTAGCTGACTGAGATTCTTAAGGTAGATAGCCTTGACTTGTGCTGAACTCTCAGCAATTTTATCCTCTAGATGTATGATTACTAATTTTCATTTAGAAAAAGCCAGAGGCACTTCTGTCTCAAAGGGTATTAAATGACCCCACATACAAAATTAATGATAATGTATTCACAAGTAAGCAAGTTATAAGTGTAAAACATGATTGCATTTTAACAGCGCCTGCCAGGCCCACTGAAATGGACTTGCTCTTGTGAAGGGCATCTTGGGAAAGTTTATGAAGAGCATCCTGTCCCTGTGAGCAGAGGCTGCTGCTGCTGCACCCCACAGTCTGAGGCCAGGATGGGCCAGGGGCGACTGTGGCCCTTGCACTGCAGTCTGCAGACCTTTGCATTTTATCTTTTTGAAGAGTTGTGTTAGTGGAATCATGTGGTATCGTATGGTTTCCAACGTTTCTCTGTTTTCTCTTAAAATCATTTGGGATTCCCCCGTGTTACTTTATATCTTTTTAAGTTCCTGCTTCAGGTGTAACAATGGAGAACCCATCTAAGGATTTCAGCTCTCTTCCTTTCTCTCCCTCTGTCTCTCTCCCTTTTTATCTCTCTCTCTCTTCCTTTTTTGGTTGTTTGAGATAGGGTTTCTCTGTGTAGCTCTGGCTGTTCTAGAACTTGCTCTGTAGACCAGACTGACCTTGAACTCAGTGAGATCCTGTCTCTGCCCCCCGAGTTCTGGGATTACAGGTGTGCACCGCCACCACCCAGCTCAGCATTTTCTTAATAGAATGTAGTCAGTAAAATGTCAGTTTGGCTGGTGTCTACACCCACCCAGGGTTTTCTGTGTCCAGCTCACAGTGAGGTCACTAGACACACGATACTTCTGTAGCTGGTAAGTGGCAGGGCAAGGCATCAGACATGGCCTTTCTGACTTAAAACTTAGCCTGCTTTCCAATCACAGTATAAGAAACATGGAGAATTCACATAACAAGTGTAGTCTGATTAGTGATGGACCTGGGAGGAACCTGCTGGTAATGATAGATTGCTTACTTAATGAAAGTCACTCATGTGCCACCAAGATGACGCAGAAGGTAAAAAGTGCTTACCACCAAGCCTATGGCCTGAATTCCATCCATGGAACACACACAGAGGAAGGTGAGAACTAACTTCTAAGGAAGGAAGTCACTCAGGGTTCTTCTGGCACAGTGTACTGACATGTTGGCAATCGCCAGGACTCTAGCAATAACGTGGAAATGTAGTAGGAGACCGTTCATTCATTTCCCGGCCACCCAGACCCGAATAATCACACAGAAACTGTATTAACTGCAGCACTGTTTGGCCAATGACTCTAGCATATTCCTAGCAAGCTCTTACATATTAAATAACCCATTCCTATCAATCTGTATATCACCACAAGGTAATATTGATAAGGTTCCTAAGGTTTTAATGTTTCCTTCTCCTTCAGCAGCTACGTGGAGTCTCTCTGACTCTGCCTACTCTCTCTATATCTCTGTTCAGATTTCCCACCAGGCTTTACTCTACTAAGCCACTGGTCAAAACAGCTTCTTTAGTAACTAATGGTAATAAAACATAGTCATAGCACACAGGAAAGCAGTATTCTCTCGTCAGTCTGCAGCTAGTGAGCAGTGCCGCATGATGCATAGCTCTATGCCCCTCCTTCGGGTATAGCCTGGGATATTTAAGACCTGTTGTTGTTGCCACTCATAAAACCTTGACCGCAAATTACTGAATTCTAGATTTCAAAACCATCTACTGAAATATGAAATAGGGGCAGTTTATAAGTTTTAAATTTTAAACATGGATTTATTAATTTATGGGAGCATGTATGTGTGTTCAAAATGTGTGCATGTATGTGTGTGTGTATGTGTGTGTTCATGTAGGCGCACTTGTTGTGTGCATATGTGTAGGCCAGAATTCAGTGTTATTCCTAAGGAACTGACTATCATTTTTTAAATTAAATTATAGTTATGTCATTTTCCCCTTTCCCTTTTCTCTCTTTAAAACTCTCATGTCCCACCCCAAACCTCTCTCTCAAATTCATGTCCATTTTTTTGCATATACATTGAAAGGATAAAAAAAAGAAAGGTCTTCGAAGTGGGTACCTTTCGGTGGGCACTGCCAAGGTATGCCACTAAGCAAACACACCACGTGCAACAGAATTAGTGCATGAGGGTTATTGGGGGAGGGGAGGGTGAAAGAGTAAAAGGCGTGTTGGAGTGGGGGCATGAGAGAGGCAGGCAGGCAGGCAGGCAGACAGACAGACAGATAGATAGACAGACAGAGGAGAAATCAGAGGAAGAAGAGAGACAAGGAAAGAGCAAGAGGCAGGAGAGGCAAGAGAAACGAGAGAAAAGAAGAGACAAGAGAGCGAGCTGTGCCTGGCGGGCACTTTTAAGGGGTACACGTGTCGCATAACTGATGGCGGAAAGACACCTGGCCACAGGTCATGGCAGAACTTAACTGCTTTGACAGCAGAGCAGGCTGCTGCCATGGCAGAAACTAACATGCATATATATGATATCTGTATATATATTTCCCAAATATATAGATGCAACCTGCTTAGTCCATAGGATCCTGTATGCAGTATGTATATGATTACAGGACTGACCACTTGGTATTGGATAATCATTGGGGAGTTCTTCCCCAGGACTACGTATCCCCCTCTTGGTATTGGATAATCATTGGGGGAGTTCTTCCCCAGGACTACGTATCCCCCTCAGCATGTTTTGAGACAAGGTATCTCACCGGCCAGGCTGGCTGTGCACCACCATGATGGGTTCCCGTGTTGAACTTGGCCCTTCGTGCTCACACAGCAGCGCTTGGACTTCCGAGTGCCCTCCCTCCCTCCCTCCCTCCCTCCCTCCC
>NW_004949141.1:2799708-2804031 GCF_000317375.1 Microtus ochrogaster
AAGGAAGCAAGAGATATTTATGCTACATCCACTCCTTTGGCAGTAGAAGGTCTCCCAAATAGTTATATTCCTTAAAAACTTTGTCAAAGAAGTTTTAGGCCAGAAAGATTGCAACTATTTCCTAACTTTGTGGAGTAGAATTGTCATTTCTTGTCTTTTACATGATATTCTACTTGGTTGGGAGTAGTGATACACACCTTTAATCCCAGCACTCAGAAAGCAGTGGCAGGTGGATCTCTGTGAGTTCAAGGCCAGCCTGATCTACAGAGTGAGTTCTAAGATAGCCAGTACTACATAGAAAAACCCTGTCTTGAAAATAAAAGAAAAATACTTTCCTTTTGAAGATCATGTATATGTGTGTGTGTGTGTATTTAAATTATTTCATGCCATATATTGTGATCATGTTCTTTCCTTTTATTTTAAGAATGACTAGACACAGGCCAGAAACATGTAGACAAAGCAAGTGCTGTACAAAACTGAAGACCTGAGTTCAATCCCTGGGTCCCCACCTCTGACCCAGTTGTCCTCTGATCTCTACACACACAATAATAATAGTGCTTAGCCCCATACACATGACTTGCAATCTGTTATTTAGAATGCAACTTTTAAAATGAAGAGGAAAAAATATTAAAACCAGGATAAATATCACAACGTTTATGTAGAAAATGCAAAACAAAACAAACCTCTGCATTTGTTTACCTGGCCACGATGGCATGCTCCTATAATCCCAGCTGCTCAGAGGGTTTAAATCAGAAGGATTCCTGGAGACCAGGAGTTCAAGGTCAGCCTAAGCAACACGGTGAAAAATTATCTCAAAACACAAAGCCCATGATTTACTTCTTTAATTTTAATGTGATGTTTTAAATTAATTCCTTGAGAATTTCATGCAATGTATTTTGATCATATTCACCCCTACTCGTCTCTTAACTTCCTCCTAGACCCACCCCCACCTCTTTATTCCCAAGCTTCTTGTCCTCTTTTTTTTTTTTCCTTTTTAGAAACCAGCAAAGGATCTGGGGAAATATTCAGCAATAAAAAGTACTGGTTGCTCCGGCAGTGGTTCTCCGCACCACATGCCCCTCCACACACACACACAAGAAGCGGTTCCCAGCACCCTCATGGGTTCCCCCACCACACACACAAAAGCAGCGGTTCCCAGCACCCTCATGGGACCCCACACACACACGAGGCTCAGGGTCCACTCCAGAAACAGTTGTGTACCTCCATAGCATCATTAACTCTTAAGAAAACTCTTTGTTCCTTTGCACATACCTAACTACTCTTATTTTATACACAGTTCTGACAGGCTCGTTGTCTGATTTTTAAGTTCATGGCACATGTGTGCATGCACACACACACACAGTACTCAGGCAAATTTGGTGGACATACTGACTGCCCAAGCAATTTTTCTAAGCACGATGAGATTTGATGGCTACTCACCAACCAAGACCAGACACTGAGAAAGAAGAAAAGCAAGTTGACCAAACACATACAGCAATAAAGCAGTTGCTAATATCCTCTTCTTTGCAAAGAGATTTAGAAAAGGTACTTTATATTGCTGCTGTGGGTGATAGGATTGTTGAATTATGTCTTCTGAAAATTATCCTGTGGGGGCTGTAGAGGTGGCGCAGTGCTTAGGAGTGGTTACTGGTCTTCCAGAGGACCTCTGTTCAGTTTCCAGCACCCATCCCAGGCAGCTCACAACCAGCTATAACTCCAGCTGGCATGTAAGGGCACCCCGGCATGCATGGGCTATGCCTACACATACATACAATAAAAATAAATCTTTTACAGTGTTCATACGAGTGCTACAGAGATGGCTTAGGCACTAAAGTGCTTGTCGCACAAGCGTGTGCACCTGATTTTGACCCCTGCATCCACCTAAAATATGGAGCTTGACAGCCCACACCTGTAATCCCAGTGACAAGGGGGGCGGCTGAGAATTACACCAGACATTGACTTCCGGCCTCCCCTTGCATGTAAACATATGTGCACAAATGTGTATGCACAGGAATGCATACACAAAATTTTGTATGCACACATTTATTAAACACGCTCTTGTTGTGAGTTCAAGTTATAATTCCAGAGGAAGTCGCTGACTATGCCTGTGAATGCTACCCTCTGTAAAACTAGACTTTGTGTCGAAAGGCTGCATCATCTTCTCATCACAGATAGTCTGTTGTTCTACAGGGTTCTTCCCATCAGCTACCATGCATACTCATTTTCTGTACCTAAGAGCAAGTACTATTCCTTGATGCCCTTCCTTGTTGTTATGATTTGGGTGGCTGGAGATGACCAAGGACTCTTTAATAATGTACAGCCTCGGCTATGTTGGGAATAGAAATGGAAGCTCCCCAATGAATAAAGCATAGGCTGTGTTGAATAATTAGTAATAGATACGAATGACCCCCTAGCACCAAGTCTAATTCAGATTCTAGAACAACAACAACAAAAAATATTGATCATTAGCAGTTTCAAATTTCTCTTCTTGGTAAAGCTCAAGATGTTCTGGTGTGTTTTCCAAAGCGTCGTCTGTATGGAATTGATGCTTAAGAGACTTAAGGCACAGGACTGCCTTTGTGACAAAAGGGTGTTGGGAAGGAGACCTCTACGTCTAAACATGACAGTCTCACACACTGAGTTGGCCTTACTAACTCTCTGTTAACCGTTGACGGTGTATTGGCACCCAGATTTGCCGCTGCCGGAGTCTTTGCCCAGATCGATCCTCTGCAGTAAGGCTTCCTCTGGGAAGCGATTGTTAATCCGGTGAAGACTTCATCGCTTCGCTTCCCTCATCATCCCTCCGCCAGCATTGTGCCTGTCAGCCACACAGGTCCTGTGATAAGGAGCTTCAAGGAATGGTGGTGGCAGGAATCCAGTTCTACTTCCCGAATTCTCCTCAAACAGAGTGGGGTGTGGTGGCGCAGACGCAGTCTTAGTACTTGGAAAGCTGAGGCAGGAAGATTGCGTGTTTGAGCCACCCTGGGCTACATAGCAAGATGACAGCATGGGTGTGGATAAAGGTGTGCTCTTGGCTTCTGGGTGCAGGACTGGGGTAGCCTGTGCTCAGCGCCTGTGTTTGGCAGCTAGCCGAAAGAGGGTCTACTGAGGACGGGAGTAACCAGGGAAAATGCGTAAAGCCGTCAGAGGCCTGGACCTCAGTTAGTGTTAGCTTCTGTTATTATTTTTTCTTTTTCTTTATCTGTGGTGCTGGAGACTGAACCCAGAGCCTGGGACATGCTGGGCAAGCACTGTATCACTGAGCTACATCCCCAAACCAGTTGCTACTAATATATTATTAACATGCAATACACAGATAATAAGTTTCTTATATTCCTGTGTGTTTCTCTCCATGAGGTGAAACATCCCATTATATCTGGGCCTGTATTTGCTGCTGAGCTAAATAGCCGGGAGGGCCAGGAGAATCAAGGTACAGAGATGATAAGACTTGAATCTACACTTTGTGAATTTGCACATTTATTAGAATTAATGGTTTCTCCTGAAAAACAAAAGTCATGGCAAGTCTGTCAGCAGTCTATAATTTCAGTATTTCCAACTGACAGAAGCCAGTGATCTAGCAAAGGTGGTGGAAGGCCCTTTGAGAGCATCCTGCAGGTGGAATGTGGGGTGGATTGCCCAGTAGCAGTGCAGACCCATCACTGGTTCTGCTGGCTCCATTACCGTGTGTTCCCATGGGGCCCTGTAGTTTAGTGTGCACTCTGGCACTAGCCCCGCCCTGCACAATGCAAGAGCACGGTGGCCTGCATTCACCTTCCTGCCTGCGTCAGGCTGCGCTGCCCCACTGAGCAGTCAGAATGCCTGGCAGTGGCTTGGTAAGAGAAGTGTGCTGGTGCAATTTCCCTCCTTTATCGCCTGCTCGGAGTCATGCTGCTCTTAATAGTAGTGCCAGACAGTGCTTTATAAAATATTTTTGAGATTATAATAGAATTATACCATTTCCCCCTTCCATCTCCTCCTTTCAGATTCTCCCATGCATCCTGCCCCTTGCTCTCTTTCAAATTTATGGCCTCCTTTTCCTTCCTTGCTGTCACACACAAACGTATACACTCACATACGTATACACACACATTCACACACGTATGCACACACTGCTCAATGCATAAACACAGCCTGTTCAATCTATATAATGATACTTGTGTGAGTGTTTTCAGAGCTGAGCATTTGGCACTGGATAACCAGTTGGTGTGCTCTTCCCCAAGGAAGACTGTTTCTCCCCATCTCAGAACCACTTGCATGGAGCTCTTTTTTGAGGGTTTAGCCTCTTGGGCTTCCGCCCTTCCATGTTAGCTTGTCTAGTGGTGT
>NW_004949141.1:2804231-2808964 GCF_000317375.1 Microtus ochrogaster
CATGACCACGGCAACTCTTATAAAGGAAGACATTTAACTGGGTGGCTTACAGTTCAGAGATTAGTCCATTATCATCATGTCGGGACATGATGGCATGCAGGCAGATGTGGTGCTGGAGAAGGGGCTGAGAGTGGAGCAGGAGCTACATCATGATCCCACAGGCAACAGGAAGTGATCTGACTGTCACACTGAGTAAAGCTTGGGCAAAGGAGACCTCAAAGCCCACCCCACAGTGACACACTTCCTCCAACAAGGCCACACCAGTTAGTAGTGCCACTCCCTATGAGTTTATGGGGACCAAGTACATTCAAACTACCACAGGCAGTAATGTTGAAACTATGGGTGTAGCTTCTGACTTCCCTACAAGACACAATCCCACAGCAAAATCCTTGTTGACCCTGAGTCTTACAGCAGGAGTTGCACTGTAGGGGTGCCAGTTAGAACAGGCCTCTACAATTCTGCATTTTGATTGGTTGTGGGGTTTTTTTGAAATGGTCTCCATCTGTTGCAAAGAGACCTTTTCTTGATGGGAGATGATGACTGCACTTATCCAGTTAGACCCTAGGGAAGGATGCCCAGACAGTTCTTGCTAAGCAGCACGTTATCCACCACCTCCCTAGAGACAGCTCCTGACTTTGTAGCCATGACCAGCATCGGGGTAAGTGGTATTTTCCCCATACATTCTCTAAGGCAGAAAAGGACATTTCCTAATGGACACCCACATCTACAGAGTCAGTGGCTGACACCAGTTTCAGTTTTCTCTGCAAACCAAAAGGTCTGGAGATACCTTGGCAGCGTGGACTCGGCTCTGCAGCTTGCGTTTCCATTGGCAATGCATCTTTGGCAGTGGACTCTGTAGGGCCCTCCGGAAATGTAAATGACAGTTCCTGCTGTGGCTACTCGTTTGTCATATAGACAGTGGTAATCTGAATTCAGAAAAGTGATTATGTAGAGCCCCCAAAGATACCTTCACTAGATCAGTCTGCCTAGACTGCGGTTCCTTCCTGAGAAACATCCTTAGTCTGCAAAGAAATGTGTGACATTGTACATATTGACAACATGGCATTTATTAGAAACTGTTAAGTATTTTTATTCTTATCATCAGATTACATATCCCACTAAGGGAGTTATTAATCTTTCAGCATTTATAATTCTTCAAATTGTCTCCTTTTTCAAACTAAAGAAGGCATAGAGACTCCAGGAATGGTCAGCGTGGTCCCAGGTCCAGGGTCCATGAACCCTGCAGTAGCTCAGCGCTTGTTTCTGGGAGTCTAATCTGCGGAGCTGCTTTGGAACAAATGGTCTTTTCACTTTAAAATGAAAACATCGTTCTCTGTGGCCGCCTCAAGGTTGTTTTCTCCAGTGACTTAAAGACAGTTTTGTTTTCAAATTCATATTCTTGGGCTGGCAAGATGGTTCAGTGTGCAAAGGCTCCTGCTGCCAAGCCTACAGGCTGAATGTAATGCCCAGGACACACATGACGGAGGAAAAGATTGAGCTCCAGCAAGCTGTCCTCTGCCCTCCACACAGTCCCTGGGGCCTGTAGGTGTGAGCGTGGGCACACACAAGGAGTGAAATGT
Source organism: Microtus ochrogaster (assembly GCF_000317375.1). NCBI lineage: Eukaryota > Metazoa > Chordata > Mammalia > Rodentia > Cricetidae > Microtus > Microtus ochrogaster. Next base: position 2,805,812 of record NW_004949141.1, read on the forward strand.
GATTTTAGGAAACCCATGGTCTCATCTGAGCTCATTCTTAATTATATAGATAAATAAGCAATTCCCACAGGGCATGGTGGAATTCCAGCATGCAGTAGGCAGAGACAGAGCATTCTAAATTTGAGGCCATTCTTACGCACGCACACGCACACACTCACATAAACACAGGCACACACACATAATCACACTTCCTTATTTTAGAATTCAGCACTTATGAATTAAAGTATAAATAACAATTTATTGATTCAGCACCAAGTGCAAGCCAGGCATGCTGTGTTGCCATCTTTATCCCTCGTTAGAGCCTTACACAGAAGCACTGGAACCAAGACAAGCGAGTGGCCCAGAAAGCTTGAGCCCAGAGCTCACGTGTTCCATAACGATGCTAAATATATCTAATTGTCTTTTCCCATGAGCAGTGTTTTCCTAGAGATATTTTCTTAAGTTAATAAAATAATCTAATTTAAAACATATCAAAGATAAAACTATGGGAATTTTTTTCTCCTCTCAAATATCAGAATGACTGGATGTTCATATTCTCTCAAATAGCATAGCTGCTTTAAACTTGCTTGCATTGTGTGATTTATTAAAACCTAGAGTATAAAAATAGCTGCCGTAGTTAAAGACAAAGGAAATTAAATATGGAGAGAAGTTACGAGTATCTGGGTTTCCTCTTTCCTGTGTCTCTCCTCTGGCCTCTGAGCTGCTGGCTCTCTGTCTCCCTTGTCAGTTCAGGTGCGTTTCATAAGCCCGCCTCGCTATTCCTCTCCGGCAATGGATTGAGCTTGGCTTTTCTTCTTCATAGTTTTTTTTTTTTTCATTTTTAAAAGAAAATCTTACTGGTGTTCCCTGGTTCTTCCTTTATTCCCGTTGATTTTATATGTCTGTTGAGTATACATCTTTTTATTTTAGATTTGGTTAGCCAGGCATAGTGGTGTGTTTCTAAAAGCCCAGCATCCCAGAGACTGAGGCCAGAGGACTGTGAATTCTAGGCCAGCCTGAGCTGCCTAAACAAATACAAACATTCCAACCAGCTCATCAGACAACAAAAACCCCAGCCAAGCATGCCAAGAAAAGAAAATGGTGGGGAATAAATATGAATCCAGGTCTCTCTTCCTCCCTGCCTTCTGTCTTACACTCTTAGGATTTTGATATCAATATGAAATGCATGGAGCTGGGTATGGTGGTTTATGCTTTTAATCCCACACTGGGGAGGCCAAGGCAGGGGGCTTTCTGTGAGTTAGAGGCTACCCTGATCTATATGGTGAGTTCTAGGACAGCCAGAGCTACATAGTGAGACCCTGTCTAAAGAAGAAAAGAAGGGGGGATAAATAAATAAATAAATAAATAAATAAGATAATGCCAGAAGATTGGTTGGAAAGAGCTCATCACTCATCAATAGCTCTCAAAAAGAATGTTTAGTTTAAATTTTTGTTCAATTTTGATCATACTTGTTTATATTTATGTCCAATTATTTGTGGGGCTGAATTTTCTAAAACTTTGATTTATTTCTACTCACTAAATAAAAGTGAAATTCTGAGCTTAATTAACAACATTATCCTATGTTAGCAACATGGAGAAAATGTGTGACCTAGGACGACCATTTGACCACCTTGCCTCTTTCTTCTGTCTCTCTACCCTTGCATCCTGGGATGTTGGCACAAAGCCAAGGTAATTTCCAGAAATTGGTAGCTGCCTGCCAAGTGTGCAGCTGTGCTGTCTAAACCTGGCCTACTCATTTTGTGTACAAACCGTTTCTTCTGAGGCCAGAAATTTCACAGGGCAGAAGTGTGTCCCAAGGCAGGGAAGGGTACCACTTGTGCTCCTGCAGACAGAGCCTGAAGGTGGCGACAGCTCACAGCCCCTCTGTGCCGTGTCCAGGTGGAAAGCCCTGGCATTCCGCATCTTTTCCATTTGCCTGTCATGTGTTAAAAAAATTTTTGCTTTATCCCCTTCCCTTTATTAAATAATAATGTTGATTTTTCATGAATAAAAACAAAAACGCAGCTGGGTGGTGGTGGCGCACGCCTTTAATCCCAGCACTCAGAAGGCAGAGGCAGGCAGATCTCTGTGAGTTTGAGGGTCGGCCTGGTCCAAAGCTACAGAGAAATCCTGTCTGGAACAACAAAAAACAAAACAAACAAAAAAACCCAACAACAACAACAACAACAAAGCAGTTGATTCCCAAGAAAGTGCCTGAAAAAAAAAACTTGGACAGGGAGCAGGACACTGAGTCCCCACTAAATGACAGGACAACGAGAGGGAGAGAGGGCTGAGGCTTCCCGTCGGCTTCTGCTTGCCAGCTCTTCCCTGTGCAGTGTGGGTGGGCGGACACGCAAACAGGTAGAATTTAGATATTTTTATCTTCCTACACTCTTCTGAAATAAAGCTCTGATCGCATTTGAATATAGTCATGGTGATGGTTTTTCCTCCCCTTTGTTTGCGCTGTCAATTTCCCTGCCTTTGTGACTTCGTGTTGGCACCGGCATTCTCCAGGAGCACAAGGGACACCTGGTAGGCCGGTGCACACCGGGAGGCTGGCTTCGGGTCTGCTGGCCGCCAGAGAGCGCTTAACCTCGTGAAGCGGCCTGCGCTGCTGTGGAGAGCTGCAAGCTCCCCCTGTGCTAGTCCTGTGCCTCCTCAGCACACCTTCGGTCCAGCGGGAGCAGATCTGAGCTGCTGTTTCCCTTGGCATCTGTTCTGGTGGTATCATGGCTGTTTATTTCTCTAACTACCAGCCAGGCTAATCGAAGGAACCAGGAGGAAAAGGAAAGGCTCATCCCAGCCTTGCGTCTGGCTAGCAGGCGAGACTTGATTTGCATCGAGGGCAGTTGGGATGAACTTCAATCCCTGAATGTCTAGCTAGATTCCTCCAAGTCCTGTGTCCAGAGAGTATGGAGTATTCAGGAGTGGAGTCTAACATTCATGTTCAGGCCCTCAAGGGCAATGGCAAAAGCCTACGGAGTCTGGGAGTCTCTTGGACTCCTCTGACCAACGACCAAAGGGAGGACTTTCTTTTTCTTTTCCTTTTCTTTTTTTTTTTTTTTTTTGAGACAGGGTTTCTCTGTGGTTTTGGAGCCTGTCCTGGAACTAGCTCTGTAGACCAGGCTGGAAAGGGAGGACTTTCATGGCTGATTTGGGATTTTATTAGTCTAC
>NW_004949141.1:2809330-2811691 GCF_000317375.1 Microtus ochrogaster
TCCCACTGCCAGGGCAGAGATGGCAAAGATTCTCTCCCTCTCTGGGGGCTTCCTCTTCGCTCGGTTGCTTTGTTTCTTGTTGTACAGGATGTTTTAGTTTTATGAGGTTCCATATTCGGTTGCTGGACTTGACTGTTGCGAGAGTGGAGTCCTCGTGAGAAAGTCCTTCTCTACACGTGTGTCCTCTGGCCGCTCACATTGAGCCTCTGCTCCATCTGGAGCTGATATTTGTAACAGGTGCTACATACGGGTGTGACTTCATCCTACTATGCGTAGATGACGAGTTTTCCCTGTACCATTTGTTGAAAATGCTGTTTTTTCTCAGGTGTGTTTTCGGCCCCTTTGCAGATGTGCGATGGCTGTGGCTACACAGACTCAGGCTTAGGTCTTCTAGCATCTTCCCAAACACTGAATTCCAGTTCGTTCTGGTTTCTCATGACGTCACTTATTTGTGCCCTTCCTGTTTGTTACTGGAGACTCCAGAGCTATGTAGGTTTCCCTCCTAGGGCTGCTTTCAGTGTGACCCGGAGTTCTGCTGTGCTGTTTTTATTTTCATCTGATTCCAGGAATTTTCCATCTTTTTTCTAGACCTCTGACCCATTCATCACTCAGTGACGAGATGTCCAGTCTCTGTGGGTTTGTGTCTTCACCAGAGACCTGTATGTCGTTGGTCTCAAGCTTTGTAACACCATTGTCAGAAAGAAACATGGCATTGTTTCTCTTTTACTAAATTTTTAAAATTTTGTTTTGTGCCTTAAGATGTGGTCGGTTTTAAAGAATCTTCTATGAGCTGTTGGGTAGAATTTATACTTTTTCATGTTTGGGTAATATTCTGCAGCTGTTAGGTTCATTTGATGTATTATCTCATTTAATTCTGATGCCTTTTGATTGAGTTGCAGGCAATTTTTAAAAAAAAATAAAATAATTTATTTTTAAATTTATTCTTGGAAGATGCATGTTGATTGTTGTCTTTTGTGTTCGTGGCTTATTTTGTGTTTCGGCTTCATTGATTTTCTTTCTGTAGGCTCTTGGCTGGGCTTATTCCTCCCTTCAGTCTGGTGTTGCTTTTAGTATTCTCTGTAGGGCTGGCTGGTGCATACGAATTTTTTGAGGCTGTTTTTCTCATGGAAAGCTTTTCTTTCTCCTTCAGCTGTAGCAGAGAGTTTTGGTAGGTATAGCAGTAGTCCGAGTTAGCATTCAGCTGTAGCAGAGAGTTTTGGTAGGTATAGCAGTTAACATTCATGGTCTTCTAGAACTTGGAGTATGTCGCTTGAGGCATGTCTGACTTTTAAAATTCCATCAATAAATCACCTGTGATTATGATAGATTTCCCTTTTATGTGACTTGTGGTTTTTCTCTTACAACTTTCAGCACCATGTGTTTGTTCTTCTGAATTGAATTTTGGGTGTTTTTGACTATGATATGCAATGGAGTTTTTTTATTATTTGACTATAAGATGTCCCATTACAGATTCATGTGCTTAAACATCGGGTCCTGTTTGGGAAAGGCTGCAGAACTTTGTGACATGGGGCTGGCTGGCAGAGGTGGATCATTGGGAACAAGTCTTTTTTTTTTTTAATCAGATCCATCTCATGAATGGGTTTTTTTTATTGTTTTTATTGTGCTATACACTTCTCTCTGCTCCCCTTTTTTCCTGCTCTCTCCCTTCTACCCGTTTCCCGTAACCCCGTGCTCCTAAATTACTCAGGAGATCTTGTCTTTTTCTCCTTCCTATTTAGATCCATGTATGTCTCTCTTAGGGTCCTCTTTGTTCTCTGGGATTGTGGATTGTAGGCTGGGATTGGTCTCTGGGGTTGTAGATTGTAGACATAAAGCAAAGAAAAAAACAAATTTTTCTTTATGTCTAAAAGCCACTTATTGAGTACATATTATATTTGTCTTTCTGGATCTGGGTTGCCTCACTTAATGTTTTTCTAGATCCATCCATTTGCCTGCAAATTTCAAGATGTCATTATGTATAACCGCTGAGTAGTACTCCATTGGGTAAATGTACCACATGTTCTTTATCCATTCTTCGGTTGAGAGGCATCTAGGTTGTTTCCAGGTTCTGGCTATTACAAATAATGCTGCTATGAACATAGTTGACCATATGTCCTGAGCAACCTCCAGGAGCAGGAAGGAACAGAGATTTTTTTTCTGATCCTGTGTATTTGGTGTTCTGTGTGCTTCTTGTATCTTTATGATTATATCTTTTCTTTTTCCCCATTTTTATTAGAAATGATTTTTTCTCATATGGCATATCCTGATTAAAAGTACATGTGTTTTATTTTTTACTTAGTTTTCTGAAGATTTATATATGTGAGTTACAGATGGTCATGAACTGCCTGTGGTTGGACCCAG
>NW_004949141.1:2812886-2813805 GCF_000317375.1 Microtus ochrogaster
ACATGCACAAATGATCACCTGCCCACATAGAAACACCAGCACACATGTCCACATACAGACAGTAGGCTTTTGTTGTTGTTTAAGCAAACCATGGTGCCCTTCTCTCCATTGCTATTACTACTGCTTGGTTCAGGCCCCCATTCTCTTTTTGAACTCTGCCTCCTAACCAGACCTTTAATCTTTCACCTCCAACTCACCTTTTACTTCCCTTAATGTGATTTTAATTTACAAGTTTGACCATTTCACGCCTATGCTTAAATTCCTTGGTGGCCGTCTCTTGTCTTATGGGTCGCATCCCAAAGGTTCAGCTTGTCACATAGGTCCACCATAGTCTGATCTTGACCTTCTTTTTCTAAGAGTTGTCCCTTGTGTTCCCCTGACCCCCCTAGAATGCTGAGCTTTTTTCTTGATAAACAACTGTTTCTATGGCATCTCTGGATACATCTGGTGTTGTCCTTTCTCCGAGCTCCCACCGCACAATGTGTGTATCTGTGTAGAGTATCCCACCATGTTGCTATTATTTATTTATCTTGCTCTCTAAGTTATAAGATAAGGGTAGGAACCCATATATCGTTCATTAATGCCTAATATGCAACATAGCATGTGATAGCTCAATAAGTATATAGATGGATGGATGGATGGATGGATGGATGGATGGATGGATGAGAGTTCAGAAGATAGGTTATTTTCACTCATTCACAGATATAAGGTGATGGAAAGTTTAAAGGGAATTAAAATCTGGGCCTCAGTAGAAGACTGAGAAAATAATTAAAAAGCCAATTTTTATCCACAGTTTTCTAACAGAGGGTAATGCAGAGACACTCATCACCCCCATTTTAAAGTCCAGAGCTACCTACATTCTAATCCCCATCTGCCCATTTGCATCTCTCTCTGTGTACATAATGTAACCTACATCCCA
>NW_004949141.1:2814112-2815399 GCF_000317375.1 Microtus ochrogaster
TCTCTGTGCACATAATGTAACTCCATTCCAGCCACTTGCAGTTTCTCACTACCCCATAGTCTTTCATCCCTGTCTTGATTCATAGTTTTCTCTGTGGATGCAAGAAACAGCTCTCTCCTCAAAGGGGATAAGAGATAATTTGTTTTGGAGCCAACCATGAGTGACCATGGTCTACGAACAGACTTGTATCACCCTAAATTCCCTGTTCAAGTGTAGTAATCATTTTGTGAAGTTGATTAGTAACAGGACAAGGAAAGCCGTACATCAAGACACTTTTAAGTACATTGGTAGAAACGTCAGCTAGGTTGGTTACAGCCCAGACTGAAAAGCGACTTCTCCTTGGAAGTAGGAAAGGTTCTGTCCTCTACAGTAATCGGGATGAGTGAACGGAGACCGTTAATGGTATATGAAAACTATCAGGAAATCTCTGCTGTAGACCTTAGATATTACCTGACAGCATTCTAAGCTTTGTGGTCTGTTCACACTTTCCAAAGGATTTACCTGTCAGTCACAAAAATGTTAGATCACACACAGAGATGGGCAATAAGTGGCTATTATGGGGGCCGAAGATGACCCAAGATAATTTGGCTGTGTAAGGAGCCCTGTTGCCCATCACGCAGGGGTCAACTCTTTAGGCTGCATTTTATTTCACGACCCAACAGTTAGCAGGGAAGACTGTGTCAGCATCCTGAAGATCTGTCTTCATGCCTTCTTCAGCCAGCAGATTAGATAGCAAGGAAAGACAAAGGCAGTTGGTGGCCTTCCAGTTCAGTCAGGCAGGGGTCAGCCTTGTCTCAGGCTTACCGTGTTGATGCCTTTCTCCTTAGTCTCTGGAGTAGTGGAAACACCTAGGCCTCAGAGCCATAGTTGTTCTGAACAGACATTCTAGGAGCCGTCTAGAATGAAGGTTAGTGCAGAGCGAGCCAACCACTAGCAGTGTGTGTGGATTCCTTCCTGCCGAGTGAAGTGCGAGTGAGTCTCACAGCGTAGACTGTGCAGTGCCCGTCACCCGCCGCCTTCCAGCCTTTCTGGTCACTGAAGTCTGGCCTGTCAGTCAGCTTCTGTGGTTGCAGCTGCTCTCTAGGATCTTCTTTTCTCACCCACAGACCGGTCCCCCTCCCTCTCCTCGCACTCGCTCATGCTTTCCCAGCTTTGAATTCCTGCACTTCCTTCACGGGGACCAGAGTTTAACACTTTCGGGCCTCTGTCCCCAAATGTCCTTCTTTCTTCTGGGAGAGCACTTACTTGATTCAAGATAAGCACCATCTCATTGATCTCTGGGGTCTG
>NW_004949141.1:2815589-2818243 GCF_000317375.1 Microtus ochrogaster
GGCTCAGTTTTTCACTTCTGTGAAGTAGGGTCATCTTTGCATGTTGGCTTCTACCACATTCTAGATGCTCACAGAGAAGGATCAGACCACTTTGGGTCACAGATTTGCTAGTGAAGCTGGAGAGTGGAGTCCAGCTGCAGAGGCAAAAGAAATGCAGAAAAGGGAGCAGGTGGGTGGATAGGTGGCAGGTTACGCTGGGTGCATGTGACAGGCAGACAGCGGTTGTACAGACTGAGACAGTAGGCCACACCGAGCTGAAGTCCCAGGGCATCTGGGCTGTCTCTCAGGTATCACAAGTGTATGATGGCAGGTCAGTCCAGGGAAGGAGTTGCACCCTTTCCTTGGTCTAGGGTGTTCAGTAAGTCCTTGGTCCTGGTTCCCCGATAGTTTCCCTATGCCATTAACAGTCTCCGTTCATTCATCCCTATGCAGAAGACAACACCCTTTCTACTCCCAGGGAGAAGTCACTTTTCAGTCTGTGCTGCATGGGTGCCACCAGCCACATGGTGTGGTTTGCATGTCTACCCGGGTGTGCAATCATCTTCTTAAAATGGAGTGTCAGAGGGCGAGACTTGGCCTGGAGAACTACCGTGTCCACGATGTGGAATAACTTAGAGCAGAGGGCAATCTGGTCTCAGCATCAAGCTTCTAGGCAAGCTCTTTCCTGCTGCGCCTCCCTGGCCCAGAATACTTTTAGTTCTGTTCTGTTTTGTTTTCTTTTTGAGACAAGGCCTCATGTAGTCCAGGCTGGTCTTGAACTCCTGATCCTCCTCTTCCACCTGCAGGTGATGGGATTGCAGGTGTGCACCACCCTGGCCTGTCTCCATCTCTCCTTCCCCCATACTCTCCAGTGTGGTAGCAGAGCTATTAAGGTCTGGCATCCCTAACCGGACAGGCTCAGCTGGCCTCAGAAAACCAATTACAGAGATAAATTAGCAATGAAAAGCAAGCGTGAGTGAGACAGGGGGACAGAGGCAGAAGCCGAGAGGGGGAACGCAAACCCAGTCAGAGTGGCCACCTCAAGAGAAGGGACAACGAGATCCACTGGCTCTCACTCATGCTCCAAGTCCACCTTCAAGGTCCTAGCATGGTGCACAGGTTTAAGGAAAGGGCCAGAGCTGCACACAACTAAGCAATTCTGGTCAGGGTGTGGTCCTGTCCACTGACCCGCCATCACTAACCCATCATTGTCTTAGCTCCAGTTTCTCCTGCAAGATCCTCCGACAGGTTACAAGTCTCCCTCTGGGAGACAAATTTCCCCTCTGCCTGACCCTGGGCTTTAGCCGTTTTCTCCTCCTAGCATAAGAATTCCATTTCTTGGGGGCCGTTGTTTCAGGAGTCCGACAGCCAAAGTGAGGGGCACTGTTCTTTAGAATATCCTTGATTCTGTCATTCTGGTTACTAGTGCTCTCCTCTTGATTCTTGCAACCGTTTCCAGTTTGGGTTCTGCATGAGCCTGAGACCATCTGGTACCAGTTGCTGCAGCATCTTTAAGGGCAATAGGGTCTTTTTCTTGACCCCAGTGAGCTTTACTGAGAGTCTCAGGGTGCAGGTGGTGAGCTGTCACCATGTCAGCACTGAAAGAACAGACACGGTCCCACCTGCTCACCCTCAGCAACCCAGGGAATGCTCTAGATTTTTAGAGACTTAAAGTCAGGCCTAACCCGGGTTGGTCGTTTTGACAATGAAGACAGACTAGCCAGGGAACTGAGGCATGGTTGGAGGCTTTGGTGAAGCTGTTTTCGTACAAGAGTTGGTGAAAGAGGCACTCGGAAAAAAGATGCATCCAAGTGTGGGTATGTAACTTCCCGAGGGAGAGTAGGGGAAAGTAATTAATTGTCTTGATATTACCCATATATAACATTTCAGGGGCTCTCAAGTTACATCTCACAGGGTTGCTAAGAGACCTTTCTCTTCTCTCTTTTGTTAAGAGGGATAACTGAAGCAGCTCCAGAATCCCTTGAGTGGCACAGAAGGGTGAAACCAGGAGGGGTAGGTTGGCACAGGCTTAGTGGTGCCCTTACTCTGTTGGTAGCTTCCTAGGGAGCTTCCTAGAAACGTTCAGGCTAGTGACTGAGAAGGAAGCAGGGTTTTGCACAGTTGGTAATCACACTGGAACTCTTGCTTCTTTGCTGGAAGAGGCCTCAGCTGGATTCCAGGGTGAGGGAGCTCCTTTTCCTTCTTGGGTTCCCATATTTTCTCCTGCTTTCTGTCCTGCTTCAACCAGAGTCCCCTCACCCAGTGGCTTTCAAGTTCACATCGTCTTGTGTTTACATGACGAGGAATAAAGACTTGGGGGAAAGGAGTGAGGGAAATGAAAGTAAATTATCAAAGAAAGTGAGATTATTATTTATTTTTTGTCATCTTCTAATTTGTTTTTTGATATACCTTATTGTATTGTAGTTTCTTATTCTTCCTTAGGTGCCTGTTTGTTTTCTAATGGATCTGGATGGGAGGGGAGGTGGGGAGGAACTGGGAGGAATGGACGGAGAGGAAACAGTAATCAGAATATATTGAGTGAAAAAAATATTTCAATAAAAGAGAAAAAAGTGAGAATAACTCCCAAGTGGCCTTCCCAAGGGAGGGATACAAACACACTTCCACCTAGGTTAGTGGCATTTTATTGGATTTATGTCAGTAACTGAATAGAGACC
>NW_004949141.1:2819087-2820523 GCF_000317375.1 Microtus ochrogaster
GTCTCCTTGACAGACTGACTTCCTGTCACGTGAGGACACAGAGGTCTCCTTGACAGACTGACTTCCTGTCACGTGAGGATGCAGCTGTCTCCTTGACAGACTGACTTCCTGTCACGTGAGGACGCAGAGGTCTCCTTGACAGACTGATTTCCTGCCATGTGAGGACGCAGAGGTCTCCTTGACAGACTGACTTCCTGTCACATGAGGACGCAGCTGTCTCCTTGACAGACTGACTTCCTGTCACGTGAAGATGCAGAGGTCTCCTTGACAGACTGATTTCCTGTCCTCTGTGCAGTAGCAGACTGCTGGGCCACATGGTAGTTCTGCAGAGCCATCACACAGTTCCCCACAATCACTATGCTAATTCACAGCCCACTGACAGCAGTCAGCCCTTGCCCACACTTGCTGTCTCCTTGTGGGACACAAATCTGATCATGTGACGTTACGCATTTTCTCATGGAGGTCTTGACTGTCCTAACTCTGTCTGCTTAAGCTTACTGCCATTTTGTCAGATTATTTTCAATGCTATTGAATTGAGTTCTTTAGCTGTTCTAGCTATGAACCCTTACCCGATGTACAGCTCACAAATACTTCTCGCATTCTGTGGCTTTGTCTCTGCACAATGTTAGGTTGTTTCTTCTGCTGTGCGGAAGTATTTCAGTTTCACGTGATCTCATTTGTTTCCTGCTCCAAGAGTCTTATCCTACTTTCAACAAGTCTGAGATTGAGTTTCTCACTCTGACTAATCGAGAGCAAATCTTCGTTTGCAGAGGTTCCGTCTTCCCCCAGCGTTTCCAGTGGATAGATCAGAGCAAAGAGTAGTTCAAAAGCTGGGGCTTCCTTGTGTTTCCCGAGACTGAGTGTAATATGGCAAGAACAGTTATTGTTCAGGAATTGCTTTGCCATGAACCTACGACGTTTATGAACCGAGTGCTGCCGAGGAGAAGCGATGCCAATGTCAGACACCAAAACAAAGAGAAAAGATGAAATGTCACATATAATAGCCTATGTCATGTGTATGGATTTATCAGAACAAGCTGTTTTCCCTGGTGATAAGGAAAATGGTTTTTTTTTTCTGATTAGAATGGTAATAGAGGGAGATGAGGGTCACATGACAGCCTGGCTCCAAAGAAGAGGTAGTGGGAGTAGAGCATGCTGGGATACTGTGAAGTCACAACTGCGTGGCTCTTCTCAGTCTAACCGCCTGCTAGGAACTACTGTTCGTTTTTGTGTGGGCCCTTCCAGTCTCTCTTCTTGACTATGTGGTCAGTGTCCTTTAAATGCTGTCAGTCCTGTGTCAAATACTTGTCCTGACTGTTCTTTATATTAATATGTCGTGAACAGTTTCTCATGGTAGTGAATGCATTATTTTCCCCCGCTGCACTGCATTCCATTATGTGTAATAAACCTGCCCAGCCTCCTCATTGTTTCTGTGG
>NW_004949141.1:2821102-2834363 GCF_000317375.1 Microtus ochrogaster
TGTATGTATATGTGTGTTTGCCCGAGTGTATGTATATGTGTGTTTGCCTGAGTGTATGTATATGTGTGTTTGCCCGAGTGTATGTATGGTTCACCATGTGCATACAGGAGCCCATTGAAGTCAGAAGAAGTAAGCATTAACTAGATCCCCTGGAACTGGACAGTTGTGAGCCATCCTCTGGATGCTGGGAACGAAACCCAGGTCCTCTGAAAGGGCAGTAAGCACATCTGAGCATCTCTCCAGCCCCGTATCAGTGTTTTGGTTGTAAACAAACAGAAGTGGCCCAGTCCGAGTACTAAGGGAAGAGTGGCCTCACATTCTCTTTCTTCCTCCAGGGTTTGGACTCCCCTCTCGCATCAGACCTCTCTCGCCATAATCCTCTGAGTGTCGTCTCAGGACCTGGGCTACCCTCATGGCACAATGGCCAGCCCTCAGGAGCACCTGAGCTGCTCCTATTCATCACACTTACCCTTGACCGAGAACAAAACCTCTAGTGAGCACAATGAACTTGCAGCTATGGGAAACCACCCTTCACCCAAGCTCCCCGAGGACCCCCAGGAGAAGGCTATGCAGCCCGAGCTGCTGGAGATCACGGGCAGCCCCGTCTCTACAACAGTGCTGACCAGTGTAAGTGAGGACTCCAGGGGCCAGTTTGAGAACAGTGTTCTTCAGCTAAGGGAGCAGGATGAATCGGAGATGACGGTGTCCCCAGGGAACAGCAGCACGGTGGATGGAGAGAGCACTAACGGGACCGAAGACATCAAGATTCAGTTCAGCCGGTCAGGCAGTGGAGGCGGCGGGTTTCTCGAAGGACTGTTCGGATGCCTCAGGCCCGTGTGGAACATCATCGGGAAGGCGTATTCCACCGACTACAAACTGCAGCAGCAAGGTGAGCTAGAGCTTCTTGGCCCACACTTCTTCCACCGCTCCCAGGAACTGGGTAACCCTTAAGGAGTGCACCAACAGTGAAGTCAGGTGACCACCCTGTTTAAGTGTCCTACAGGCTTTCCAAACAGAATCAAGTCATACACACCTTTTACTAGAAGCCAAATAGACTTTGTCATCAACCAGCCTAATGGTATATAGAGTAGAGTACACACATGAGGTCGTAGAAAGAAGCCTTAGAGCTCCCATTTAATTTATCTCATTTACGGTTTCTATTTTCACAGTCTTGGAAGATATCTAGTATTCTAATAAAGCTATTATGTATTTAATAGATACATAACATGAATAACTGATGCTGTGAGGATGTTTAGGTTTTTTACTGATAATTTATAGGATCAAAAAGTCTGATGGCCAAAGTCAGGTGCAGTAGCATGTACTTATAGTCCAACTCTTCAGAGGCTGAGGCAGGAGGATTACTTGAACTCGTTAGACCAATTCTAAGCAGCATAATGAGACTGCCACCTATAAAACAACAACAAAAAACAATTACGAATCTAAACAAGTCTAATGACCATTAGACTAATTCACACTGGCACCACGCTATCCCTTGAGACTGCAGGACTGCCCTAGACTGTAATAAAAAGGAATTCTTGTCTTGGAGTAAGGGCACAGCAGCCTCACACTTTGAGAACAGAGACTAGCCAAGTCTGAGAAGCTTATAATCTCTCATTTTAAAATACTGAGTCTTAAATTCTCATCATTGTGCAGCATATGTCTCTACTCTCGAGTTAAGGTAAAGAAGTATAGATGCCCTGATGTTGTGAATAGGTTACTGTCTCAAAGAGAATGACTCACACACCACGAAAATGTAAAATAGTCTGTCATCCTTATCTTAGGAATAATAATCATTAATATTTTAAGACTGTATCAGGCTGGACATGGTGATGCATGTTTAATCCTTGTATTTACAAGACCAGTGAAGGAAAATCAAAAGTTCAAGACTAGCCTGGTCTACATAGTGAGTTCTAGATCAGCTTGACTACGTAATGAGACACCGTCTCAAAAACAATAGAAATAAATGTCTCTGTCTCACAGCTTAAGGTCCACAGTGGGTGCAGAATCCACCCTGTGGGACCAGGTCCTGGGTAGCTGGTACCCACTCCTCCCTCCGCTGTTCCACTGTAGCTGCTTCTAAGGGTGTGTGTGTATGTGTGTGTCTGTATGTGTCTGTGTGATAGCAGTTGGTGGCTCATGCCAATAATTCCAGCTTCTTGGGAGCCTGAGGCAGGAAGATCTCAATTCAGTCTTCCTGGTCTATGATAGTGATTTCAAGGTTAGCATAAGCAACTTACTAAGAGCCTATCTGGGAAAACACAGGGACCTGGGAATTCAGCTTACTACTAGAGCCCTCCACTGGCATGCTCGAGGTCGTGGAGACCTCCAGCCCTTAAAGAAAAAGGCATATGCTTACTTCATATTGTAAAGGTTTTTCCGTTTCTGAAATGTAACTCTTCAGCATCTTTTATTTGTTTTCTGATTTGAGACAGCAGTGGGAACTGAACCCAGTGCCCTGCATATGCACTGAGATATACCCCTGACTCCTTCAGCAAGTATAATTTTTAATGGCTGTATAATATGTAATTGTTAAATGTGCTGATGTTTTTTAAGCAATCCCTTTGGCTTGAAACTTTGTTGTACTTTTAGTGATTATAAACTCTTTTACAGTGATTGTGGTCTGTTACCTTATTTTTTACTTTATTACATTTTTATTCATTTGTTTTGTATAAGTGTATGTGTGTATGTCCCTAGGGGATGGAACATGTGGAGGCCATCTTATTGGGGAGGGGTGTGTGCGTGTCCTGCTAAGGTTCAAATCGAAAGCTCCACATACAACAGACCGTGCTCTACCTGAGCTACACCCCAGCACTTTGTTTATTTATTCATTTGTAACTTTTTGTTTTGTCTTTTGGATCAAGGTCTAGCTTTGCAGCCCTGGCTGTCCTTGGACTTGTTATGGAGCCCAGGCTGGCCTCTAACTCTCAGCAGCTCTTCTGCCTCAGCCTCCAGAGTGCTGGAATAATGGATACGTATCTCCATGCCTAGCCTTAATTTGTTTTAGAAGCACTTTTTTCTCTGCCTCTCAGAGAACCAACTGAAATCCAATTCCATAATAAGACACATTTGGTTCTCAGAGCCTCTGCTTGTCCAGGCTCAGACTAAGTTGTCTCCTAACTTGGAGATGGGTATAGAAGTGCATCACTGAACTTCAGACTCCTAGACAAATTCTTACCCATGCCTGCCCAAAAAAGCCCTTAAATTGTTTGACTTTCATTGTTCTACAAATTTGCATTTAACTTATCTTCCAGTTGATCATGTGGCTTTCAGAAAGGCTCACCTTGGAAGTAATTAAGACCTAGGTGCAGTCTTTCAGGGCTATAGTATATCCTGCTGAGGCCTCGTGCTCAGTAAGGGGTAAACACTGAGAAGTGTTTGCACAGCCAGCTTGTTGGGACAATGTATTCAGAGAGGATTCATTGAGCATCTGTCCACATAAGACATTCAGAGGAACGAAAAGGCACCTGCAGTGGGGAAGGACGGAGTGTGCAGACAGAAGAAGATGACTGGATAGGAGGCTTAACCTGGGGAGAAGAGGGTACGGGAGAGTCCGGGTTTCTAGAGGAGTCTCTGAGAGCTCAGACCGAGTTGAATTGAAGCAGTTAAAATTTATTTATCAACATAGAAGTATCAAAGCTCAAAGGAAGGTCACATCTTTGGATGGGAATTAGAGGAGAGGGTCACTCCAGACGGGGTAAAGTTGGAACTTTCAGAGTGGCCCATCGAATGGCCTCACAAGTTCTGAGCTCGCTTCTCGTCCACACGCCTAGATACTTGGGAAGTGCCGTTTGAGGAGATCTCGGAGCTGCAGTGGCTGGGTAGCGGAGCCCAGGGAGCTGTCTTCCTGGGAAAATTCCGGGCAGAGGAGGTGGCCATCAAGAAAGTAAGAGAACAAAATGAGACGGACATCAAGCACCTGAGGAAGCTGAAGCACCCCAACATCATCGCCTTCAAGTAGGTCAACAGCCGATTTGTCGGGCTGTCTGTGCGTGTGTTCGTTGTCGGCTGGCATTGTTGGGCGGGGGCTGGTTTTAGAGTGCTTTTGTTTTGATTTTTAGAGAAATAGAGCTATTTTCTTCCTCCATTGTATACGTGTGTAAGTTCCTGCTTCAGAAGATATTTCAAAAGCCCTTGATGTGCTTAGCGCAGCACTAGGGACTTTGGTAGGGTGCTAACCCGAGTCATGCCCTCCAGGAGCTCACCTTGCAGGGGAATGAACTCTTGATACAGTATGCACAGGGGCCAGGGAGGGATTAAGGGAAGTCCTGTCACACACTCTACATCAGCCTCATAGATAGAATGGCACACTGGAATAATTTCTCCCTCTGCATAGCTAACAGTAGTGAGCTGTGACACTCACGGTAATCCAAAACAACACCCTGAAACTCAGTTAAGGCAATTCTGGCATCAGAAGTGGTATAGCTGGTCCCTGTATGATATATATTTATGAGTTCCTTCTTAAATGTATGTATGAAGACGTACACCTCTGTACTGTAGCCTTGGGCTTTGCTTCATCCCTTTCCTGTGCAAACATGACTTTCTAAATCCCATCATAGAGTACACTCATTTCACAGAGCAGTTGTGTTAAGTATGTGTGTGAAACCAAAGTTTCTTAAACTCCTCTGTTCATACCCCTTTTTTGTCCAGATAAGCCAAGCATTTACTAATATCGAATCACAGAAAAATTCATTTATAACAGTTCTCCAGTGTACATATGGTTTTACCATTTATTAAACTCTAAGGAACCTCCGTGCCAATCAGACGGATGTGCTGGTCTGTTCTACTTAAAGAGTTACAGCGTGGCTGGATAGTGCTGTAGTATATGTATCTCCAGTATTTTCAGAGTTACCTGATACTTCATAGCTGTCCGTGCAGAGAACACCACTGACACAAATCCATAGTACAAAATGACAGAAGTGTGTTCAGGGCTGTCCCCAATCACTGGAGATCTTTCCATAATCCCAAGATAAAACTAATTTAATCCACCGTACATTTGATTTTTGGATTAATTTTACGCATCAGACATTCAGAAACCTGTTACCATTGCCAGATGATGTCTGACCCCTACATTTAGATATGCATCCCCACATGGGGTTACAGTCCACAGTTTAAGAGGGGTCCTAATTGAAGAGCCAGTCAAAGTTAAACTTGTGGGAATCACTGGAGCTGGAAGGCGACTGTGCTCACCACTGTACCACCAAAGTGCCGAGCTCAGCTGTGGTCACTGCTGCCTGAGCCACTCCCTTAGCTGTCTTTATGCCATCCGTCCCTTCAGCCTGGACAAGGGAAAGGACCTGACTTTTAAAAGGGGAGAGTGAAGAACAGGAATTGTGGCCCAAGTGGAACAAAAGATGGGAAGTGACTTTTGGCCTCTTTGACTGTATTTTAGATTCCTGGGAGATAGTTTGGTATAACTAAAGAGGCTTCAGTAAACATGGAGGACTTAGAACTCCTTCCTCAACCTAGGAGCAACTTCCCCAGCCGCCCTGAAGGCTCTTCCTCTGGGAAGCTACTATCCTGAGGAGAGATGCCATGTGACCAATCAGTCTTAACTGGACTCATATCCCCAAAGAAAGCAACAGTTAATTCTTGGGTAGTTTTGTGAGATGTGGTTTTGGTTCCTTCATGAGAACCCTTACGGCACGGAAAGGTGGGAAGAGGTGGCACCAGCTGGAGTGCAGAGGAGAGCCACTGTTATAATTCTGTCATCGGCTGCCCTGACGAAAATGACCACTGTGGCTGACTATAATTTTTCCAGAGCCAATAAGTTTCAAGTTAATGGGAGTATAATTTCTGGCAGACAGACAAATGGAGATCACCTTGTCTCTTCCATTTCCTTCACTGAAAGACTTGTGCCTTCCGCATGCAATCTCAGGCAAAGAGAAGGTAGCTATTAGAAGCAGTTCTAAAGCGGTTATTTCTGGCTGCTAGGAGCCTGGTCACAGCAGAGGGCTTCTAGTTTGTCACAGTGAGAAGAACAGTTCACAAGATCTCTGTTAGACCATCAGACAGCTCTGTATATATCTATTAGCCTGTATTCATGTTGAGATACAGATATGTGTATGTGTATATTAGGCTGTTTTCATGTTGAGATACAGATGTGTGTATGTATCATGTCAAGATACAAATGTGTGTATATATCTATTAGCCTGTATTCATGTCGAGATACAGATGTGTGTGTGTGTATGTGTCCATTAGCCTGTTTTCATGTCCTTACTATATTTTCTTCAAAGGGGAGTTTGCACCCAGGCCCCGTGCTACTGCATCATCATGGAGTACTGTGCCCACGGACAGCTTTACGAAGTCTTGCGAGCTGGCAGAAAGATCACACCTCGGTTGCTCGTGGATTGGTCCACAGGAATTGCTAGTGGGATGAATTATCTCCATCTCCATAAAATCATACACCGTGACCTCAAGTCACCAAAGTGAGTTCTAGAGCCCATTGTTGGCTGTTCTGTTACTTGGAAATGAGGTTCTTATCAAACAAGGCCGAGGCTCTCAGACTTGTAACTTGATTTTAGTCACACAGTGGGCAGCTTCTCATCACCTGTCTATATGGGGGATACAGCGAGCTTCTCATCACCTGTCTATATGGGGGATACAGCGAGCTTCTCATCACCTATTTATATGGGGGATACAGCGAGCTTCTCATCACCTGTCTATATGGGGGATACGGCCAGGTACATAACTCAAGCCTCCTTGGTGTGGCTTTTGGATTGTGCAACTGTGCAGCAAACTTCATTACTATCTGAAGCAGCCAACTTTCATCACCTTAAAAAATTAATGCCAGGCTCCCCCCATTTGAAACCTTGATTTGTTCTTTTCCTAGGTTTAAAACAAAATTAACTGCCCTTCAGAAGTGTTTAAAACACAACAGAATGAAAATGGCAGGTTAGAAATACAGCTCAACAGTGGAGGGCTTGTTCCCAGGCCCCGGGAGGGGGGGGGGCGGGAGGGGGCGAGGCATGTTCACAGATGCGTGCAGCAGGTTCTCTACAGTTACCTGAGATGTGGTGCACATCTGCAGCCCAGCTCTCTGAGGCAGAGGCCAGAGAGTCAGGAGGCTAAAGCCAGTCTCCTCTCCAGAGCTGGGCAGTCCCATCCCGCGTTCGCAGTTTGCACATCTTCTTGGATTCTGGCAAACGCCATGAGCTAGATGTAGTAGTATCGGTTTTCTTATTGTACATACAGGAAACTGGTACTCAGCCCAGACTCCTGGGTCTTAGACTCAGACTTGATGGGTTTTAGGCAAACTTTAAGAAGATAACAATAAGTCTGGCTGGCTGTGTCAGGAGATTTCTCTACCTACTTAAATCCATAGTCAGTATGACCCCCACCTTCATCCCAGAAAAGTTCCATTGTGTATGTGTGTTGATTCTGTGTGTACAAGTGTGTGTGTGAGTATGCCAGCCTGTGTGCGTTTGTGTGGAGGCCAGAGGTTGGCACTGGGGGTCTTTTTCTATTGCTCTTCACCTTATTTATTGGGTGAGCCTTGAAGCCTACCAATTCAGCTAGACTAGCTGGCCAGCAAGCCCCCAGGATGTGCCTGCCCCACCCCTGCGTGTCACTGAGCCTGGCTTTTGTATGAATGCTGGATATGCCCTTGCGCATGAAGCACTTACCCAGAGCATTGCCCCTGCCCCAGTTACAGTATTCTGTTATCTTTCATCTCTACCTGTGTCCACTCCCTCATGTCAGGTCAGCCGCTGGGAAGAGGCTCCTCCAGCGTCTCTGTCTAGTGACCATCATGTGTTCTAACCGTGGTATCTGACACCATCGCTTTAGCTGCCTCAGATATCCCGTAATATTCTAATCGTCATACATTTTCACCAAGACTAAAGTCAGGAAGTCCTAAATGATGTTAGTTTTATATTCCAGGTAGATGTGATGAAGGTATCCCAAAGTAATCTGAGCACCAAGTTGCTCAGTACACAGAGAGCCATTTGGTAGCCGGGGTGTGGGTAAGGTAACAGAACGGAGGGAATGGAGATCAAAATTCCCTGTCTTCTACCTCCCTAAGTCAGATAGTTTTTGAGTGTTATGACTCTTAGTGTTTGGAGGGTTTTTTTTTTTGGAGGGGGTGATGGGTGAATTTGTTTGGTTTTTGTCAGTGTCTCACAATGTAGCCCTGGATAGCCTGAAACTCACTTGTAGACCAGGCTGGGCTCAAACTCAGAGAATCACCTGCCTCTGTGGAGTGTGTGTGATCACAAGCGGCTTGTGTTGCTGAATTAGGTCTCTATATTGTTTAGGGCCCAACACCCTAACTCATTAACTCTAGCATGTTGAATGAGTTTCTTCAAGTGGAGCCAGTATAGTGGGGGAATATTAATATTCTGATTTTACACACCACTAGAACTAGCCAACAGTTTGTTCCAGGGTACATTGTAAGTGGTTCTTGTGAAAAGCAAAGAAAGAAAGAAAGAAAGAAAGAAAGAAAGAAAGAAAGAAAGAAAGAAAGAAAGAAAGAAAAGCATGTCTTGTATGGAACCTGTTTGAACTTTGCTGATCAGAGCTCATCCTTGGCCTGGAGAGGACTCGACTTTCTCCTGAGCCTTGGATTGTGATGCCTACCTGATGTCATGGTCCCACACCTGCTATTTATAGAGAGACAGTGGGCCTGGAAGAGAGGGCGACTGGCAGAAGTCACGGTTAGCAAGTCGTGGGGGCTGAGCTGCCTGGCAGGTGCAGATGATGCTGTCTCTAGGTGCAGATGAGGGCCAAGAGCAGTGGGGGTTGTCAGCCAAACTCTGCAGTGTAGAAGATGAAGCGTCAGTCACTGCCTGACTCAGGTCTCCTACTCAGAGAACTCTTAACTCAGCACTAATGACCGGGTTCTTGTCTTTATTTCTTTTCAAAGTGTTTTAGTGACTCACACAGATGCAGTCAAAATTTCAGATTTTGGTACATCCAAGGAGCTCAGTGACAAAAGCACCAAGATGTCCTTCGCAGGGACAGTCGCGTGGATGGCGCCTGAGGTGATCCGGAATGAGCCCGTCTCTGAGAAGGTTGACATATGGTGAGTGGTGCCCAGCCATCTCAAGGGCCCTGCCCACTCTCTCCTGGCTTCTGGAATAGTCTTCCCTGCCCTTCCCTTCTGGTTGATTCTGGTTTCAGATTCTCTAAGCTGTGCCCCAGTGTGATATATGCCAGGAAGAATTGGGAGAGGAATTGGGGTGAAGATCCAGTAAGCAGTCAGTTCTGAGGCATCTCCACTGATTATGCTAAACTCTCTGGAAACTGGAAGTTTACTTTGAATAAGGGTGTGGTGTAGGAGACTTTATGAAATACATTGCATAAGCCTCACATTTTTTAGTAAAATATATTAAAATTCACTTGTTCTTGATGATATAAGTCCTAGTGTACAGCCGTGATGGCCTGAAACCTGCTGTGTACCCAGACTGTCCTTGAACTCATGATCCTCCCAGCTTAGCCTCTGAGTGCTGAGATTACGAGCTTACACCATCTACCCGGTCTTTAGTTACTTAAAGAGCTAAGGTCTGAGCCCGTCCCTCTGAGCTGCCTCTGTGTCCGGCCCGCTGCAGGTCCTTTGGAGTGGTGCTCTGGGAGCTGCTGACAGGGGAGATCCCCTACAAAGATGTGGACTCTTCGGCCATCATTTGGGGTGTTGGGAGCAACAGCCTGCACCTCCCAGTTCCCTCCACTTGCCCAGATGGATTCAAAATCCTTATGAAACAGACATGGTAAGAAGTGGGTTTCTTCTGTTATCCTCTGTGTTAAAACTCCCCGAGAGAGCAGAGGCATCTCTGCAGGAACCACGTCTTGGTGGAGCAACAGGAGCTGTGGAATTTTAGGGCTGGATTTACCCATGAAATCAGGGCCGTGTCTCCCTATACAGTAGAGCCAGCCCGTACTCATGGAGTTGTGTGTGACTGACGAAACCTAACAGCCGAGAGCTCGGATTACTTCACTGTTCCTAGTGAATCACAGACCTAACTTCCCACGTTTTCAGTAGATACTTATCCTGGCCACAGTTTCCCTTTGCACGACAGTACATCTAAACTGCCTGAGACGTAGCAGTTCTTGGGATAAAACATGTGTTTTCTAAAGCAGAGTGCAGCCTCGGCGCCCCCAGACACACCCTCTGAGACGCGCATGCTCTCTTTCTCTTAGGCAGAGTAAGCCTCGCAACCGGCCGTCCTTTCGGCAGACGCTCATGCATCTGGACATTGCGTCTGCAGATGTGCTCGCCACCCCGCAGGAGACTTACTTCAAGTCTCAGGTAAGCCAGCGCTCTCCTGCCTCATGACTGGGCAGACAGCCAAGGAGCACTGCCAGCTGTGCAGCCGTTAAATGACCCTATTTGTTGTGAGACGGTAATTGTGATGGTTGGTGAACATGACTGTGAACTCTGGTAGCGCTGTTTAAGGAGGAGAAAGAGGACATGAAAACTGCCTCGCCCTGCATTCGGATCACCACCTCTGCTGTTCCTCCTGAAGGCTTTGCTCACTTTGAAGCATAAGAGCTGAAGACAAGAAGCAGGAACTTAAGGACCAGACAGAGCCACAGCAGAATTAGGCCCTAGTGGTCCCCGATTAAAAAAAAAAAAAAAGTAGCTTAGCATATCTGTTAACCTTCATTATACTAAAATTTTCCACAACTTACACTAAGAAACAAAGTCAGCATTTATTTAGTTCACCATTCCATAGGCAGTTTGAGCTAGGACATTCTTTCAAGGCTTCGAGTTCACCTAGAGGCCTGGAAGCAAATCCCAGGTTAGCAGGAAGGTAGCTCCAGGCAGCCTCCTTAGCAGGTGTGCTGAGCATCTGGGTAGCAGCTAGAGTTCCTCTGTCCTCCAGGTGGCCTTCTTAGCAGGTGTGCTGAGCATCTGGGTAGCAGCTGGAGTTCCTCTGTCCTCCAGGTGGCCTCCTTAGCAGGTGTGATGAGCATCTGGCTAGGGGCTAGAGTTCCTCTGTCCTCCAGGTGGCCTCCTTAGCAGGTGTGATGAGCATCTGGCTAGGGGCTAGAGTTCCTCTGTCCTCCAGGTGGCCTCCTTAGCAGGTGTGATGAGCATCTGGCTAGGGGCTAGAGTTCCTCTGTCCTCCAGGTGGCCGCTAATTCTTTCACAAGCCCACTCGGGCTTCCTTGCATTCCGTTTGTTTCCATGGTAACAAGTGGATCAAGAGAGCATGGCCCAGTCAGTACAGGTGACTGTCATGCTGCTTTGTATAACGCCTGCCACAGTGCCGCACTGGCTGCGGCAAGTCACAGGCCACCAGACTAGGCCACAACTCCTCCTAACCAGAGCATCTGCCAGAGCAGGTTGTAAGGGATGGAGCCAGAGAAAAGAAGGGCTGTGGCTCTTGGGTGGAAATGCTGTAGGTGTCAGAAGGATGTGGCTCCGACCACTGTTACTGTAGATGGGGAGTGACTGGAGACGAGGACACGTTCCCTTTCCCTACAGACCTAGGCGAGATCACAAAATAATAACCCAGCTTTCTAAAGAAATGTGATTGTAGCCGGGCAGTGGTGGCTAACACCTTTAATCCCAGCACTCGGGAGACAGAGGCAGGCAGATCTCTGTGAGTTTGAGACCAGCCTGCTGTACAGAGTGAGTTCCAGGACAGGCTCCAAAGCTACAGAGAAACCCTGTCTCAAACAAACAAACAAACAAACAAAAAAGTGATTGTCCTAAATTAGACCTTTGTGTGTACAAAATTATTTTCATCATGATTTTGGCAATACTCGGGATTGAACCTGGGCTTTCTTAAATGCTAGGCAATCACTCTACCACTGAGCTCCGCCTCAGACTTTTGTTGATTGTGTTTTGTTTTTTATATATACAAGTCTTGCTGAGTTGCTCAGGCAGGCCTTGAACTCATTCTATAGCACAGAGAGACTGTGAAAGTGGAATTCCTCCTGTCTTAGCATCCTGAGTAGCTGGGATTGCAGGCCTGAACCACATGCCCAGCTTAGAATCGAACCGTTAATACCACATTAGCATATGTGAAACTTCACATTAGACATATGGCTTTTCTCATTTTTATTATTGTTATTAAGTTTCTAAAATGACTTTTATGAAGTGAACTCCATCTCTGCAGTGACTTCCAATATCATTTCAAAGATTTATTCTTAGGAGAGATATTTTATTACACACATTTATTGCCTAAAAATAGACTAAATTAAATGTATAAAATTTATGCTAACCTACAGGGAAAATTGATGTCTACACAATGAAAATTTTACAGATAAAAATCAGGGAAAGTGTAATTTTCTTCTCCAAGTGAGACTTGGAGAAGCTCCCTCAGCCCTCAGATCGCAGTCTAGATACTTCTAGGGGAGCCTGAGATGTCTTCAAGGCTCCCCAAGAGGAAACTGTTTTCATGATAACATTAAGTTGTTACTGTTTTCAATCTTGTTCTCTCAGGAGTATATGCAGACTGTTCTAGAAACTGTATGATGTGAGATATAACTCTGATGGCAAACAGAATGTTTCCTAACATCTTCATGTGTATAACTCACAGCTTTTATGTCTAGCCTAATATCAGTAGGTATTGCCACATAAACAAATGTCATATGGAATCTTCAATAATTTATAAGACAATAACGAGGTTCTAACACTAAAAATTTGAGAGACCCTGTCCCCAGTGGGCACAGATCTTACAGGAAAACATCTGATGAAAAGAGAATTGGGCACGAGGAAGACGCAGAGAGTACAAGCAGGAAAGGAAGAAATCAGAGCATCGCCTTGAAGACAGCAGGATCCTATCCTGAAAGGACGCCACCAAAAATCTCTCAGACCTAACACACATTCTCAGCCAATCCCAGGATAGGAAATCCACAGACAGAAGTCAGCCGCCTTTCCAGCCACCAGCCATCAACTGCTGAAGAGAAACCAGAGAAAAACATCTCCTTGACAATGAAGAAAGCCCGAACAGAAGGCTGAAAGACATGGCAGTGGAGGCCCAGAAGGAAGGAGCTGAAGACTACAGACGGTGGGAAAGATCTGCTGCGCTCAAGGATTGGAAAAACCAATAACGTGCTGGCCAGTTTGTGTCAGCTTCATATGAAATGAGAGAACATCAGTTAAGAAGATACCTCCATATGATCCAGCTATAGGGCATTTTCTTAATTAGTGATTGATGGGGGAGGGACCAGCCCATTGTGGGTGGCCCTGGGTTCTATAAGAAAACAGGCTGAGTAAGCCATAGGGGACAAGCCTGTAAGCCGCTCCCCTCCATGGCTTCTGCATCAGTTTCTGCATCCAGGTTCCTGCCCGGCTTGAGTTCCTGTCTTGACT
>NW_004949141.1:2836803-2839333 GCF_000317375.1 Microtus ochrogaster
CACACACACACACACACACATTGTTGGTGAAACGAGAGTAGCAGCAAGTGCTCCGAGGAAATCTTCCAACTGTATTCTATGGTTGCAAATAACTTTGCCCCCCTTACTGGCAAACTATCTAGTATCACAACTTTGGAAAGCAACTTATAGTGGAAGCACTAAGTCAAAAGCTACTGAGACCGTCAATTTAACATTTTATATATATATATATATTTGGAAAATGTCATAATCTGAGATTTTACTTCAAGAGCCTAGGCAAATGGCTCAGCAGTTAAGAGCAATGGCTGCTCCTCCAGAGGATCTGAGTTTAGTTTCCAGCACTTACATGGCACCCTCATACAGACATACATGTAGACAGAACATCAGTACACATAAAATAAAACTAATTTTTTTAAAAGGATTTTACTTCCGTGCTCTCACACCAGTGTTAACTTTTCTGAAAACTTCCCATGTGCAAAGCCCTGCCCAGAGCAGCTAAGGTCCTGCTGTCACTACCCCAGTGGGCCAGCTCACTTCCATTACCAAGTCAAGAGTCAAAACGAAGTAACTGCTGGTCTCACCAAAGGTTCTTCTGGGGCTAGGAGAGGAGAGAATAGGTCAGGGAGGGGAAGAGTATGTCGGGCATCTGCTTTAAGGTGTGCTGCCAGGGTAAATTACTACCCACGGAGCTTGATCAACAGAACAGGTTATTCCCCAGTTCTGAGGCCAGGAAGTCCATGACAAGTCCAAACCCAGCAGATCCAGGACATGGGAAGAACATGAGTCCTGCTTCATGGGTGACACTCTGTGTACCCAGCCTGCCTCCCAAGGATACTCACACCGAAACAGATACCCTCCTGACCTACCGCCTCCCCAAAGCCCCACCCCATCCCTTTGCCTTGGGACTCTCGGGGTGTGAGAACAGAGTTCAGAGTACAGCAGTGTCTGTCCTGTTCATTAATTCCTCCACAGTCTCCTCCCAACACACAATGTCATTTCTCCCTCTGTAACCCCTAGTCTGCTTGTTGCAGTAATTTTTGCTAGTTGCAATAAATTTTCAACTGTTTATAAATTGATGTTTCCAAGTCTGAAATTGAGACCATCTCTGGCTAATGCTGATGGAGGATTGGTGAGCTGGCTAGAGAAGCGGTAGGAAGCCTGTGGGCCTTGACTCTAAGCCCTGCCCTGACCCCTACTTAAGGTGTCCCCTTGAAGGTCTAGGGAAGAATAGCAACACGGGTGCCCTGTGCACTGTTTGCTTGCAACCTGCTATTGTTTGCATGTTAGGAAGCTAAAAACTCTCAGCCTGAACTGGATTGTTATGTCTCCATGCTTCCTCTGATAAGCTCTCAAGATTAATAAGATGGAGGCTGGTTGTATTTTGTCACTGTTCTGCTCCATGGGGGAATAACTGGGTGTTTCACACACACGAGGTTTTGCTCTTACTGTCACAGTCTTCTATCTGTGACCTTGCTTCCTCTCACCTGCTGACACGCTGCCCTCAGCATCCACTGTCCAACATTGTTGGCTTCTAGTCGCAACTGTCAGAGTGCTGATGCAGAGAGCATGGTGAGCTGGAATACTAATCTCTTTCCAAAATCTTGATCTGGGTTCTTCTGGATGGATGCTGAGAAATGGGATTGCCATCGCCAGGGACATTAGAAACACACGTCAGTGCTGATGTGGGGAGATTGGAGCCTGTCCCCACTGTTGGTGGGAGGGCAAGGGATAAGCACTGCAAAAGGCAGCATGTGCCTTCTCCAGAATGAAAAGCTGAACTGCATGGCTCACCGTCCAGAGGTCTGTCTAGCATGTGTCTCAGGGCGAAGGAGCCACCCCAGGAGAATGCGCAGTGTTAGAAACACCCAGTTCTACTTACAGCAGAGTGCAGCTTCATGGCCACTCTCCTTCCCTCAGATTCTTTATCCCCAACTTCTGCCTGCAGGGTTTTCCTGTTACTGACCCGAATGTGACATTTAGCCCCTTCCTTGAATTTTTAAGTGATTTGAAGAAAAAACAAAACAAAACAAACACCTCACCTATCAAAAGCCAAGTGGATGTTGGTAGATCTCTGAGTATTTGTGAAGTGAAAGCAGCCTTGGCCAGCCTGAATCATGTGTTAGACCCTCGCCCCTTGCCTTGGTGATCTCAGACTCCTCCGTTGTTTGCCCCTCTTCTCCCTCCCCCTTTCCCTCATCCTCCCCTTCAGCCTGTATTCCTGTGCGGTGTACTGCTCTGCAGAGCACTTTCTCTGGGGTATTCTGCTCCATCCGTCCCTCTTTCTTCAGCAAAGCCGAGGTGGTAGCAGCTGTTCTGCCTGTGAGCTGCAGTCCTCAGGGCTTTCTTTCTGCCTTCCTACTGCATAGGCTACCTCCCAGAAGTGATTGCCTGCTGTGCCCTGTGCTGTTTCTGCTGCGGGAAAACTGCAAAAGAGACAGCACAGTGTTCAGGACAGAGTGGGGCTTGCACTTCCAGAGTGTGTTCAGGACAGAGTGTGGGGCTTGCACTTCCAGAGTGTGTTCAGGACAGAGTGTGGGGCTTGCACTTCCAG
>NW_004949141.1:2839433-2840676 GCF_000317375.1 Microtus ochrogaster
CATCTTGAACATTTACCCTCAACAAGCTCCGGTAGAAAGTTTGGGGAAACATGGAGAGGCACAGGAGGAAATGTCTGTGACGTGCTGTCATGGACGCATCGGGGATGGAGCCTACAGTATTTACAGGGTTCAACTTTCCTCCCCCAGGCTGAATGGAGAGAAGAAGTGAAGAAGCACTTTGAGAAAATCAAAAGTGAAGGGGCCTGTATCCACCGGCTAGACGAGGAGCTGATCCGGCGGCGCAGGGAGGAGCTCAGGTCAGCCCCCACTCCCCTCACTCCGAGTCCCAGTTCAATCTCCCTGTCCTGGGGAACCTGAAAAGACTCTGCCCTCAAAGCGGCAGGAGCACAAGGTGCTTCCTAAGGCTGGGAGGGTGCGCGGAGGGGGTGGGGCGCTGGCTAATGGATGCTGTTATAAATAGACAGAAAGAAGTTCTCCAATTCGTGCATGCTGGGGTGGCAGCAGGTGACAATCTTGCTCACTTGCTTGCTTGAGTCAAGGTCTCACTCTGTGGTCCTTGCTGGATTGTAGATCAAGCTGGCCTAGAAATCACAGAGACCTGCCTTCCTCGGCCTCCTGGGTACGGGGATTATAGGCCTGCACCACCACCCTAACTTCAGTATTTTTTTTTTAATTAAAGAAGCTAGAAGAAAGGATTTGAAATGTTTCCAACATAAAGAATGGTCATTGTTAGGGGAGAGTATCATAATTCCCCTGATTTTTTTCATTAGTTCTATATTAAATTATATGTGTGTGTCTGTGTGAACACGAGTGCAGAAGCCCACAGAAGCCAGGGGCTGAGATGCCCTGGAGCTGGAGCTGCAGGCGGTTGTGAGCCACCTGATATGGATGCCGGGAATTGAACTCAGGTCCTCCGGAAGAGCAGTGCATACACTTAACTGCTGAACCATCTCTCCTGTCCTGGTTACCCTGCTTTGAACACTATATGACAAATATATGTATCAAAATGTCACTGGGTACCACATAAATATGTAAAACTTTTCCATCAACTAAAAAGAATCTCTGTGAGAGACAGTTCAGTGAGTAAGGATCTTGCCACAGCAGTTTGAGAACCTGAGTCTGAATTCCCAGAGCCACAGAAGTCGGGGTATGACAGTTATGATCCAGGAGCTCCTGGGACAGGATAGGAGGCAATGCCAGGATGCTCCCCACGAGCTGTGGGCCAGCCAGCCTACACTGTATGGTGCAGAGGTCAACAGTGGCCTCCAGCACAGTTACCTGA
>NW_004949141.1:2841173-2842201 GCF_000317375.1 Microtus ochrogaster
CATGTGCACACCCATGCACACAGCCACCTTCAACATGTGCACACACACACAGCCACCTTCAACATGGCACACCCATGCACACAGCCACCTTCATCATGTGCACACCCACGCACACACAGCCACCTTCATCATGTGCACACACACACACACACAGCCACCTTCAACATGTGCACACACCCACCCACACACAGCCACCTTCAACATGTGCACACCCACGCACACAGCCACCTTCATCATGTGCACACCCACGCATACAGCCACCTTCATCATGTGCACACCCACACACACAGCCACCTTCATCATGTGCACACCCACACACACACAGCCACCTTCAACATGTGCACACACACACACAGCCACCTTCAACATGTGCACACCCATGCACACAGCCTCCTTCAACATGTACACACCCATGCACACAGCCTCCTTCAACGTGCACACCCACGCACACAGCCACCTTCAACATGTGCACACACCCACACACACACAGCCACCTTCAACATGTGCACACACACACACACAGCCACCTTCATCATGTGCACACCCATGCACACAGCCACCTTCAACATGTACACACCCATGCACACAGCCTCCTTCAACATGTACACACCCATGCACACAGCCTCCTTCATCACGTGCACACCCACGCACACACAGCCACCTTCATCATGTGCACACCCACGCACACAGCCACCTTCAAGATGTGCACACCCATTCACACAGATACCTTCAACATGTGCACACCCACGCACACAGCCACCTTCAACATGTGTACACCCACGCACACAGCCACCTTCAACATGTGCTCACCCACGCACACAGCCACCTTCAACATGTGCACACCCACGCACACAGCCACCTTCAACATGTGCACACACACACAACCACCTTCAACATGTGCACACACCCACACACACACAGCCACCTTCAACATGTGCACACCCACGCACACAGCCACCTTCAACATGTGCACACCCACGC
This sequence comes from Microtus ochrogaster, assembly GCF_000317375.1. Taxonomy (NCBI): domain Eukaryota; kingdom Metazoa; phylum Chordata; class Mammalia; order Rodentia; family Cricetidae; genus Microtus; species Microtus ochrogaster. Next base: position 2,842,155 of record NW_004949141.1, read on the forward strand.
ACACAGCCGCCTTCAACATGTGCGCACCCACGCACACACAGCCACCT
>NW_004949141.1:2842571-2843846 GCF_000317375.1 Microtus ochrogaster
TATGCACACAGCCACCTTCAACATGTGCATACACACAGCCACCTTCAACATGTGCACACCCACTCACACACAGCCACCTTCAACATGTGCACACCCACTCACACACAGCCACCTTCAACATGTGCACACCCACTCACACAGATATCTTCAACATGTGCACACCCACGCGCACACAGCCACCTTCAACATGTGTATACCCATGCACACACTTCTTCACTATTTTTCACCTGCTCCTCTCACCTGTTTCCTCCTTTATGGTCCTCTGAGCATGGACCCTTAGAGCACTTCCATGGTTCTCGGTGCCGTTGGAGCCAGGAATTTACAGGCTCCAGTTCTGGCCTCAACATAATAAGCACAGTATTCGGCAGTTAGGCCTCTGGAACAAAATGCCTTAGACTTAGCAGTTTATGAACAGAAGAAACACACTGCTCATGGTTCTGGGGGCGGAACACCAGGGAATTCAGTAGCTGTGAAGACCCATCCTTCATATAATGGCACCCGTGTGTATGCTCATACAGTGGAGAAACAAAAGGCTTCCTCTGCTACCCCCTGAGGCTACCTCCAGGACCATCACCTTATGGGCGAAAGTTTACATTTGAATCTGGGGGAAACACTGCAACCACACCAGCCCAGATAAGACCTGTGCCACGGATAGGCATGTGATCGTGGAGTATGAGGACCTAAGTTTGAATTAAAATCAATTGACTAATTAACTTTAAGTTATGCCCACTAATATGTGACTCTACTGTATTGTGCTAAGACTGTGCCATGTGAACAAATGAAGACTCTAAAGAGCACACAGATGGTATGCTTACTTTGTCTGTGGCCCGTGTGGCTGGAGGGGCCCTTAGGATCAAACACACAGCCCAGATTTCCTATCCCCACTCCTTGTCTGAATCCTTGTGTTTAGAACCCCTGGGGCTGGTGCTTTGAAGTAAGCCACCGTGCGTGCTTCATCAGAGATGACTTCCGTTCTCCTCAGCCTTGCTCATCCTGTGTTTTCACTGACAGACATGCGCTGGATATTCGAGAGCACTATGAGCGAAAGCTCGAGCGGGCCAACAATCTGTACATGGAGCTGAGCGCCATCATGCTGCAGCTGGAGATGCGGGAGAAGGAGCTCCTGAAGTACGTATCCCACCGGTCCCAGCCGGTCCCAGCCGGTCCCAGCCCTCGCTGCTCTGCACGGTGCTGCTGTGGTGACCATGTGGATATTTTAGTTGTTCCATCAGCATTCCTTAGGGACTTTCTGTCCTCAGTCCCCACTAGGGTGAG
>NW_004949141.1:2844375-2853955 GCF_000317375.1 Microtus ochrogaster
GTTCAGCCTGTGTGTGTCACTGCCTCATGGTTCCTCTTCTGTAGGTAGGGAATTAGGAGGGTGTCTTCTGGTTCCATGGTCACCACCTTAGATCATCTCTGTCCTGACTTTCTGTCTACCATAACTCAAGAGTGGCTTTGTCCTTCGTCCCACAGGCGAGAGCAGGCAGTGGAAAAGAAGTATCCTGGGACCTACAAGCGGCACCCTGTCCGTCCAATAATCCACCCAAATGCCATGGAGAAGCTCATGAAAAGGAAGGGTGTGCCGCACAAGGCTGGAGTGCAGACTAAGCGGTGAGACAACTGTATCTGTGTAGCTGATGTTTAGATAAACGGGGGAAGGGGGGCGGGACTGGAAAAGGGCAGTCTCAGATGTCCAGATGTGGCCTTTCTGGGGCTTTCTAGCAGCTCATGGCTGCAGGTAAAGCCAAGTAGGAAGATGAGAGAGCATGGCACAGACCCCAGAAGTCTCACTTTTACCACCTGAGGACCTCTGTCTTAGTACCAAACACAGGACAAGGACGTGTACAACAGGGACAATCAAATCTGGTTGAAACTGCAGCCCTGTTTTATAGGTGTGTGACTTGAGCCATGTCGCTTGGCTTCTTTCAACTCTAGTATCCTCATGGGTAAATGGTATTGTTATGGGATTTCTTTCTATTTCTCTCTTTTTTGTTGTTGTTGTTTGTTTTTTGTGGGCTTTTTTTATTTTGAGACAGGGTTTCTCTGTGTAGCTTTAGAGCCTGTCCTGGAACTCTCTCTATAAACCAGGCTGGCCTCAAACTCACAGAGATTCACCTGCCTCTGCCTCCTGAATTCTGGGATTAAAGGCGTGAGGCACCACCGCCTGAGATTTCTTTTTATTCTTATAACCCTAGAAACAGAACTGAGCTAATTGTAATTCTTGATTTTTGACACAGTGATCAATATATTTGCTTAGTTCTTAATAATATATATGTCACCACCAATAATAAACAGGGCATTGATATTATGCATACTGAGCCAAGAGGTTCCCTGTACTCTACCTTTACATGAAACTTTTATGACTTTTGTTTTATTTGGTTTTGTTAGTTTGTTTGTTGGGCAGTTGCCCAGACTGGCCTCAAACTCAGTGTCCTCCTGCCTCAATCTCTTAAGTAGCCAGGGTAACAAACAAGCATGTGTCCTCGCACCCCAGTGCGAAGGCTCATTAGTGTGAAATCACCTATTGGGCATCGGTGCCCAAAAGCACAGTTTAATTTTTAGGACACCATTCTTTCCCAGTTATTTTTATGTTTTGATTTTTCAAGACAGGGTTTCGGCCTTCTCACTGCTGGGACTAAAGGTGTGCGCCACCATGCCCAGCTTCTTTCCCTTTTCATAGCACTTGCTTTATGTTGATTTAATCTCAGTAATAGAGAGCGGAGCTACATCTCTGTGTAGAGTGTGTGTTTAGCTGCAGGGGGGCCCAAATTCAATGCCTAGCACCTTCAAAACATCTCAGGATACTTCTTCACTCCTTTCTGGAACCACCAAATGCTGTGGAGCCTTACATTCTCACTGGCCAGAGAACTGGCTCCCTCCCGGCCAGGCTACTATAAAGGAGAGAATGTCCTGGCTTGTGAGATTCAAGCCAAACGCCATAAGAAAATAGGACGGAGAAACACAAGCCAAGAATGTAATTTATCTTTTAATTTTTTATTAACTTAGATGTAGCAGGCTTTTATGGCATCTTCATACACACTTAGCTTTGGTTGACCCTCCGTGTCTTCTCTCTCCTCTTCCCTACCTCCCATCTCCATGCTCCCCATCCCTGCTTGAGCCTTCTCCCCCTAGTATTCTCCCTCCACACCCACATTGGATGGATTCTGTAGCCCTCCCACTGGCCCCTTTCTGGTCCCCTGACCACACAGGCTCACTCACATAAGTACACGTATCTACACTTGGAGCTGGGATCCACATATGACAGACAACATGGGGAGTTTGTCTTTCTGAGCCGGGGTTACCTCACTTAATATAACATTTTTCAGATCCTTCCATTTCCCTGGATTTTTCATAATTTCATTTATCTTTGCAGCTCAATAAAATTCCATTGTACATATGAACCTCATTTCCACCATCCTCTCTTCCGTTGACATATGTGTAGTCTGCTTTCATTTCCTATATGTTGTGAGTCAAGCCGCAATAAATGCGTGTGCATGTCTCTCTGGAGCAGGGCACACAGTCCTTCGGGTGCATTCACAGGCGGGGTGAAACTAGCTCAGACGGTGATTCTAGTTCTAGCTTTTGGAGGAGCCTCTTGATCTCCATAGTGTGGACATCAGTGTGTGTAAAAGTGCATGCCTCCCCCCAAGCTTGCCTACGTTCCTTCCTCCATATCCGTGCCAGCATTTGTTTTCTGGGTGATGGTCACTAACTGAGGTGAGAAGGAATTTCAGAGTAGTTTTAGTTTGCATTTCCTTGGTGGTTAAGGGTGTGAGCCGCTGTTTTATTCAGTGTGTGTGTGTGTGTGTGTGTGTGTGTGTGTGTGTGTGTGTATGTGTGCGCGCATGCGCATAGGTAAGCACATGTACAGGTGCACATGTATGTATGGTGTGTGTATGTGTGTGCACGCACATAGGTGAGCACATGTGAACAGGTGTACATGTATGTATGTACATATGGAAAGAGATCATTCTTGGCTGTTGTTCCTCAGATGACATCCACATTGTTCTTTTGAGACAGGGTCTCACACGACCTAGAGTTCACTAAGGAGGCTAGGCTGTCTGATCAGTGGATCCCAGGAATCTATCTATCTCTGCCTCCTCCCCCGACTCAGCCTTATCCCCAAGCTGGGATTACAAGACCATGCCACTACACCTGGCTTCTTTTTAAACATGGGTGCTGGGGATCAAACTTATTTCCTCGAGCTTGTGTGACAACTCCGATGGAGGTAATTCTTCAGTTTAAAGTCCCTCTTGGGACGATGTGTCAAACTGACAACCACAATCCGCCATCACACTTTTTGGTAGCCCCTCCCGGCCTGTTTTCCATAGGCTTCAGGAAGGGCATAGAAGTCCATCTAAAAGAGAAGCCCGAGGTGGGAGAGAGCTGTGCCCTGGAGTAAAAGCTATTGGGGTCAAAGAATCAGTTCCTCTTTGTGATGACAAGCCAAGCCCTGTGATGATGAATGCAGCTATGAAGTGGCTGGTAACAGTGAGAGCACATTACATATTGTGACTGACATGGTAGAGCAAGGTCACTCTGGGGACACTTCTCCTCAACTCTCCTTTGGGTGCCACCACAGCTTGTTACCAGCCCTGCAGGACTCCCTTGTTGCAGTAGAAGCCCTCGAACCCTTTCCATGCAGGTCCTCCCCACCGCTGAGGCTGACCAGCAGGAGCGTCTGCTGCAGTGCTCTGGGACTTGCACAGTTGTAGGGAGCCGGACAGGATCGCCATTACAAGATGGTGCCAACATCCTGTCTTGTTGAAAATAAACAACTCCATATTTGGCTATGCCTTTGGGAGCTGCGTGCCCCCCCCTCCCCGCTTCCCGCATGCGCGGTGGATAAGCGTCCTTGGGCCTATCCCGATGCAGTCTGGTGTCAGCTGATGGTGGCAGCCAATCACAGGGCGACCCGTGTGCCAATTCCCTATATAAGCAGCTGCCTTAGTGCTCTCGGGGCCTCTCGCTTCCTGCTCTCCTTCAACCAAGGGCACTCCATTAAAGCGTGATCTGAGAAGAATCCTCGTGTGGTGGTTGTTCTTTCTCACTGGTCGAGAAGTTCGCCACACACAGTGGTGTCTCAGATGTTGTGACTGAGTTGGGAGGGGCTGGGGCAGCTTGCAGAGGGGGCTGCTGCCTGCCCTCTTCCAAGCCACCACATCTGAACGCCTCGTGATTAGCTGAGAGAGGGCTTCTGCTGTTTCAGAAAGGAATGTGTGGACCTTGCAGCTCTAAAACCTCCTGCTGGTTTGTGTCCTATCTGGTCCTAAAGAGGAGTGCTGCTGTCTGGCGAGAAGGGAGAGGTCCCGAGTTCATCCATCAGCTCAGAAACCACCTGTTTACATGTGGGCTGAGGTTTCCTCCTGCATATAACCTTCACAACTGGTCCCGGAGGCACAGGAACAAGGAGGCCGCCTCCCGTTAGGATAGGCCTCCTCCCATAACACGCACAAAGCCCAGGAGTCAGTTCCCAGTGTGGTATGAACAGGCACAGTGATGTGTGCCTTCAATTGCATCACTGAGGAGAAGACGCAGGAGCTCAAGGTAATCCTTAACAAAGTTCAAGGCCAGCTTGGGCTAGGGAGCCTGTCTCATAGAGGGAGTAAACAGAAGAGATCCACTGTGCTTCTCACTAACCCTTTCTTGCTTTGCCTAACCCCCTGGGCCTTCTCCCTCCCAGACCCTTCCTTCCCGTCTGCCTTTAGGATTTATTGAGTGCCTGCTGTATACAAGGATGCCTCGTTTCAGTAGACCCTGTCTAGACCAAACTCCTTAAACTGTTTAGCTCTTGCCAATGAACCTGGGGTTTGTCCAGTGGTACCAGACCTCTCTCCTCTGTGACGGATCATTGGACAGATGTCTGATGTGAGCAAACCCCCATGCCCATTCCTTGCTACCCATACCTGTGAGGGTACCAGGAAGACATTAAGGATCTCATAGAACAAAGCTAGTGACCCAGAATCCAGAGGAATAAAAGCCGCCAGTAAGACAGCTCAGCTGATAACAATACGCAAACCTGATGACCTGAGTTCAATCCCCAGATCCCACAGTAGAAGAAGAGAACCAGCTCCTCACAGTTATGCTCTGGCCTCCATACATGCAATGTGGAACATACATAAACATATGCACACACAGACACACAGACACAGACACACAGACACACACACACACACACACACACACCATGTATGCCTCTCACAATAATAATTAAATTTTAAAAAGAAATCACTGTAACTAGACATTTAGGTTGTTTCCCAGATTTGCCATTTTAAACAGCGCTCGCTGTACTATTATAACATTAAGCAGCTCCCTGTGTGCACTGGGAAACATCCCTGTGTCTGTGAATGCTGACTGAGGGCGTGTGAAGCCAGGGGCGTGACTCACGCTGGCAGTTCCAGGACTCAGGAGGCTGAAGCAGGAGGATTGCTGTGAGGATGAGACTAGCCCCAGCTACAGAGTAAGACCCGATCTCAAACAAACAGACACACAATACCGAAAGTGCGTAGGGCTAGGGATGTGGCTGAGCAGGAGGGTGCTTGCCTAACAGGCACAAGACACCAGAGTTGACCCACAAAGTTACAAATTTATAATCCAAGAGTGTATTTTAAAGTTTGGCGCATTTTACTCCAAACATGGTTCGATGTGTTTGACACAAATCTGTTCTTCTTCTTAGGCCAGACCTGTTACGATCTGAAGGTATCCCCAGTGCAGAAGTAGTTCCCACTGCGTCCCCTCTGTCTGGAAGTCCCAAAATGTCCTTGTCAAGCAGCAAGAGCCGATACCGGAGCAAACCACGTCACCGCCGAGGGAATAGTAGAGGCAGCCACAGTGACTTTGCGGCAATCTTGAAAAGCCAGCCGACCCAGGAAAATGCATCCCACCCCACCTACCTACATCACGCTCAGGCTCCATGCCCTCCTCTCCATCAGCATAGCCCCCTCCAGCAGCAATACCAGCAACCCCCTTCTGACCTGCCTCAGAGCCACCACCCCAGACTCAATATACATGGGCAGGACATTGCAACCTGTGCCAATAACCTGAGGTATTTCGGCCCAGCAGCAGCCCTGCGGAGTCCACTCAGCAACCATGCTCAAAGACAGATGCCGGGCTCCAGCCCAGACCTCATCTCCACAGCCATGGCAGCAGACTGCTGGAGGGGTCCTGAACTTGAGCAAGCTGGGCCCTGGGGCTGCTGTCAGACCGAAGCCTACGATCCCTGTCTCCAGTGCAGACCAGAGCATGCTGGGTCTTTAGATGGTCCCACTACTGAGCCAGTGGGAAGCGGTCCAGACTGTTCCAGTTCACCAGCACACAATCCTCTTTCGGGAAACACCCAAGACTCCGAGAGAATGGAGGCCAATGGATTCAATGGCTGTCAATCTGGTATTTCTCATCAGTTCACAGCCCCAATACTACCTCAAAAGACACGGCCCCTTCAGAAGGTAAGGGATGACAAGAGTAGACTGTCCCTGCCATCAAATGCCATCACCCATGTGGTGCACATTATAAAACTGCGCATTAAAAGGCGTGCCATTGGGAAAGGGTAGGACACCAAAAGTGGTGTTTTTTTTAACTCAAAAGCTCCTCCCTCGACAGTGCTCCAGTGATGGGCCAGGGAGTGGATTTGGGGGGTTACTGAATGGGGAGACTGGGATAACCATATACTAAAGATGTCACAATGTTTGCAAGCTATTGTTCTAGATCTCCAGTCTTGAGGGATGTCCCAAGGAAGTTTAGGAGTGGAGATTCCTGGTGCATGATGGCAAACACGGTCTTAGAGAAGGCACATAGTGACTGTTTGCCAGCATTCTGTTTGGCTACACAGCCTTTTAAAACTGGTGCTTCTTAATCCCCTGGGTACCAATGCTCTTTACAATGTAACATCAACAGCCATCTTGACTCAGCTAGCTCTGAATCCCGAAACCTGTTTGTCTCCTCCACTGGCTGCCTAGCAGTCCTCCATGATGTTGGATATCTAAGCTTGGGATTCACCAGTTCAAAGCCAGGGACATCCCCTTAGCACCTCTGTGAATCTGCCACTGTCTGTGCAGAGGGCCCAATAGTGGACTCTGCCAGGCTGGCCGACTTGAAGACTCCTTGAATTAGTAAGTAGGAAGCATCTAGAATGACGCCTGGAATGCAGCCTGCTTTAAATGTTAGCTTGCTTCGCTAAGGACTCTACCGGGTTATTGTGAACATGGTAAACATTTAATCCTAGATGTTACTTCAGCTCGTCATAACTGTTGAGGGGAGTTTGTTCAACTGGATACTTCTTGGGAAAGGAGCTAAGGCTGGGCACTATCTGCTGTCTCAGAACTGTGTTCCTTCCTCCAGGTGTGCCACTGTTGTCTGAGCAGGGGTACACGTGTGCTTTCACGTGGCAACCTGGATGTGAGCTAATCCATTCTGCACCCTCCCCAGTCCCTGTAGCCAGTAACATAGAGTCCGCCATAGGCAGTAACATGGAGTGCATGAATCTAAATGGACAGGATGGCTGGTTGTCTAGTTGGTTGATTGGTTTGATTTGGTTTGGTTGGTGTGTGGGACAGAGTCTTGCTGTGTAGCTCAAGCTGGTCTCAAACTCAGAATTCTCCTGTCTCGGCCTCTTACGTGCTAGGTTTATAGACATGCACTACTGTAGCCTTGGTTTGTTTGGTGGCAGATGCCTTTGCCCCCAGCCATCTCACCAGCCTGCCTTTTACCCATGGTTCTGTAGTCATCTCAGTGACCAATTTTAAAGCATTTTCATCAAGCCCCAAAGAAATCCACACCTTTTCTGATCCACTCCATGTCACACCTTTGAACTGCCCTGCTGTCTTTCGGTGCCATCTCTAGCTCTGCAGACCCCAGAGCGTGCAGCACCCTCAGCCTCATTAGAACCGCACACCCTGTACATAGCAGCTCAGCTTCCCTTTCCCCAGATGTTTTTCCACGGGGGTTCCTGATGTAACTGCTCATCTTGGCAATCAAGATTACTAACTCCAGCCCCATTAGTGGTAGGTTCGTCTAAGCTCTCAGGAGACTGTGATCCAGGGACTGTGGGTACATAGCTGATCTTACACGGGGCCGATTTTCTGCACTTAGTGCCGATGACATCCCCTCTGGGGAAGATTAGCTGCCCCCCGTTCATTTATGCAGCCTTTCACATCAGCCACAGACCCCAGCAACCATCTCAGCGGTTCCTGCCAACACATAGACTCGGTGAAAATGCATGAAGAGCCTTTTTAAAGATTGAAACATGATGACCAGTGTTCTTGTGGCATTGCTCCTTCAGTGGAGTGCTTGAGTCCAAACAGCTTATTTTTACATTTAACAGTAGATGACATTTAACACTGACATTCAAACACCGTGCGTCTTCACATGGCTGTGGTATTAGTGGAAAATAATTAGTGGGAAGAGGAAAGAACTTGCTGGGCTTGCAGAACTGGAAAGCCCCTTCCAGGTCGAGTTCCTATGAAAGGCCCCAGAACCACTCATGTTACAGGACAGTATCCGAAATCCAAGACCTTGTCAGCTTCCTCTTGGTCACTCCTCTTTGGACACCTGCACAGGGCCTCTACCCCCTGAAGGCAAAGGGAAAGTTATGTGTCTCCCAGCACCTGGTAAAGGACCTGTTGCCATGGAAACAGGGTACATTGCTGCTGAATGGAGGGTTCATATGGATGTGATGGTTTGGGCTGCTCTGCTTTGTATTAGGGAGTTGTTTGTTTTGTTTGGGGGTTTGTTTGTATGTTTTTTTTTTGTTTTGTTTTGTTTTGTTTTTTCGAGACAGGGTTTCTCTGTGGCTTTGGAGCCTGTCCTGGAACTAGCTCTTGTAGACCAGGCTGGTCTCGAACTCACAGAGATCCGCCTGCCTCTGCCTCCCAAGTGCTGGGATTAAAGGCATGCGCCACCACCGCCCGGCCTGTTTATATGTTTTTGAGATAGCATTTGACTAAATAGCCCAGGATGGCCCAGAACTCACTCTGTGCCTGGGCTGCCCTCAGTCCACCTGCCTTGGCCTCCGGAGTGACAGGATTCCAGTTGTGTGCTACTCTACCAGGATGGGGACGGATATGTTTGAGGAGGCCATCAGCAGGCAATCACTAAACCCTTTAGAATGAAATTAAATCTGTTTGAGGTAAGAGAGATGGGGAGAAGGAAGATTCCACAGTCAATAAAGGTCTTTCCCCCTTGTCCTCCTCAGAGTGGAGATGACTCCTCGGAAGAAGAAGGGGAGGTGGACAGTGAAGTGGAGTTTCCTCGAAGACAGAGGTAAAGCCCCCACAAGCCTATGGCCATGTTCAGTGTCGTGGGGAAGCTCCCGAGTGTGCCATGCAGGCTCAGCTAGAGGCCCGTCTGCAGCCACTTTACAGGGAGTTTGAAGTAAACTGACTTTTTCCCATCATGTCTGACGGTTGCCCTGCACAGCAGGTCACAGGTCATCGGATTCACTTCCAGAGAACTTCACAGTGAGGAACATGAACACAGATCCACTGTCACACTCCACAGCACAGCGTCAGGTTTGGGAGAGGGGAGAGGTGGCACGTGTTTATGGTGACTGGTGGTTCCTAGTGGACCTCCTTTGCTAATCTCTTCACACTGTTGTAGCCAAATATCACAGACTAGGAAGTTTATGGAACAACACGTATTTCTCCCAGTTGTGGAAGCTGGACAGTCCAAGATGACAGTGACAATGATTCTGTTCCTAGTCAAGGCTTTCTTCCTAGCTTGCAGACAGCCACCTTCTTCCAGTGTCCTCACATGTGAGAGAAGGATAAATTAGAGAATGTGGTGGGGCCGCAGTTTAGCTCATGGCTCCTTTCTACTTCTGTAAACGTTGCCTTTTAGTCTTCCTCTGGGGTGGGAGATAACAGGACCCCGTCAAGGCGAGACAGCTAGCCACCCCTCCTCTG
>NW_004949141.1:2854425-2882385 GCF_000317375.1 Microtus ochrogaster
TGTTTTCCCCGCCTCCAGGCCCCACCCCTCCTCTGGTTAAGTCTGCCTGTTTTCCCCGCCTCCAGGCCCCACCGCTGTATTCGCAGCTGCCAGTCGTACTCAACCTTTAGCTCCGAGAACTTCTCTGTGTCCGACGGAGAGGAAGGGAACACTAGCGACCACTCAAACAGCCCCGACGAGTCCGCTGACAGACGGGAGGACCGCCTGGCTGAGAAACTAGACGACCTGCTGTCCCAGACGCCCGAGGCGCCCATCGAGATCTCCTCCCACTCAGATGGGCTGTCTGACAAGGAGTGTGCGGTCCGGCGCGTGAAGACACAGATGTCCCTGGGCAAGCTGTGCGCCGAGGAGCGTGGCTACGAGGTGGGCACCTCTCCCTCCTCCTCACGCCACTGCGCCGTTCGTGGTTCTCTGGGGTTTAGAGTAGCATCCTAGTATGCTTTCTGTTGCTGTGATAGGCATTATGGCAGAAAAGAACCTGGGGAAGAAAGGGTTGATTTCAGATTACAGTTCACAGTCCATCACGGAGAGAAACCGAGGAGGCACAGAAGTTGAGCAGGGGCCTGGAGGCAGGAGCTGACGCAGCCACCGTAGATGACAGCTGCTGCTGCTGACTTGTTCCCGGGGCTGCCTCAGCTTGGTACAACCCAAGCCCACCTGCCCAGGGAGTGGTTCCACCCACAGTGGGCTGGGTCCTCCCACATCAATTGCTAATCAAGAAAGCGACACCCAGACTTGCCTACAGGCCAGTCAGATGAAAGCGTTTCCTCTCCTCAGATGACCCCAGCTTGTGTCAAGTTGACAGAACAACTAAGTAGGTTCAAGCCTCGGGGTCTTTATAATTTCCAATCAGTAGATAAAAGATGCACCGCCTCCATGATGTAGACACAGGCGTGTAGCTGCGGGGCTCTCTGAATAAGGACAGTGGCTCACAAGTGAGCCAGAGACATGAAATGTTTGAAAACCCCCACCCCCTGCTCACCCCATCTCCCAATCCTGTTAGGGGACTGGGCATCCCTCCCTCCGTGCCCTCACTCTCCTTTGGAGAGCCAAGGGAGTGTGGTGTTTATAGGTGTAAACCCTGGACTCAGACTCCCTAGACAGATGCAAAGCCCAGCCATTCTACCTACCATGTAACCTTGGGCAAGTTGCTTAGCCTCAATGAAGGTAAGTGTCCTTAGCTATAAAATGTGTGGTATCTATCACATCTATGAGAAATGGCCAGTTTCCGTAGGTGAGTAGATAGATGGTTGTGAGTAGACTGGACTAGCAGATGTAAAGGACTTAGAGTAAGTGGTACCCGAGGCCCTGGAATGCTATGGAAACTGGATGTGAGTCAGCATCGCCAACTTTACATAGCTCTTTTCTCCATCAGCTCCCCCCCCCCGTTATCTGTCTTTGTCAGCTCCTATAACACGGGAAGTGTTGGGAAGTGTTCGACTCACCTTCAGTGAGGGTGGCAGAGGGAGGTAAGGGCTGTCAGGGGAAAGCGTGCAGCATGCCCTCACTGAGGGTGGTAGGAGAGAATTAAGATCTCTTGTCTAAACTCTGCAGAACCCTGTGCAGTTTGGAGACTCGGACTGTGACTCTTCAGAGGGGGAGTGTTCGGATGCCACTGTTAGGACCAGCAAGAACTACAGTTCTGCCACGTGGTGACAAGGGCTCTCCGTCAGAAGCCGCTGGCATCGCGAATCCTCTCCAGCCCTAGACTCCTCCCACCTGCGTTCGTCCAGGAGGAATGGCCCCATCCCAGAAACAAGCCACACTGACCGGAACATGAGATCAGTCAAATCTCTGGGAAAATACCCAAATGAAGTTGCATCTCACTGAGCATTTCAATCAAGAATGGCAGGGATCTCTTGTACTGAATACTCCAGCTACTGTAACATTGATATTTATTTTTGTTGGACATTTTAACACTTTGTATTGTAAAGAGTGAACTATATATGATAACAGATACAATAATTTCTTTACAAAAAAAAGGAAAGGAAAGAGGGTCTTTAGGAGCAACATTGGAGTTTGTGGGGCTGGGAGGTGTCACTGTCGCTTGAACACGGGACCAGGTCTTTTGTCCATACTTGAAGAGTTGCAATGAGACATACTGAACATTTACAATACAAGCCAAAAGAAATGCAGCCATGTTAAGTTCAACGGCTCGTCCGTGCGAGGGATGGAAATGACCTAGAAGCTGAGGGATCCGATAGCCCCAAAGCCTCGGAGCGCACACACTTCCTCTGAGAGGGAAAAGCAAACAGAACTGGAACCGCACATGTGGAAATGACTTCACTTCTTAAACACTAAGCAAAATCTGGCAGTAAAGGTTACAGTACCATCAAGTCTCGCCCTTAGCAACAGCTTGCCTTTAAAGCTGCCACCCTCACCACCTCCACCAGCGCGGTCTTTCAGACTCGGGTGCCATTTCTTCTTCCTTACCTTCCACCTGGTGGCACTTCTTTCAGGAAGGGGAAAGGGTCCTGAGTGGGACAGGAGGACACTGAGTGGCATTAGGAAAACATACCTGTAAAACATACCATTCTTCTGCAGGATGGCCGCGTTCAGCGATACAAGCAAGATGGCGCAACCTTTCTCGGGACCCAGGTTGTCTATCTCCTGGAATCATATTAATTCACACGGACGGCAACTAAGATGTGTGTGTCCAGTGTCCAGTCCCAAACCATCTTTATTTTTGTTCTCGATCTTACTCTAGCTTGGAAGCTTTGGTGGCTGTCAGTGTAGCATACAAGGCAAACTAAGCAGCTTGCAGGAAGGTGGCCTGTCTCACCACGCTTTGTTCAATGCTTCTTGTAAAGTGCGGTCTGTTTTCATTCTGAACCACTGCAGTTTTGTTTAGGTAGGTTAGGAACCTTGTAGAAGGAGCAGCTGATGCTAAGCAGGAATTAGGATTACTTTAGTATCTCAAAAGCATGTGATTCTTCCTGTGTCCAGAGTCCTGCCTGGGCTATGAAAAGTACTCCAGGTGATTTGTGGAGTCTTGGCTTGCAGCAGGAAAGGTCTCGCAGCCTGCTGAGGGCTGGATCACAGGTGGGCCCCACCATGCCTGGCTTAAAGATGTCTCATCTAGAATTCGTATACATGTGCACTGGCCCGACTCCTGTCTCCAATGCAGGCTTCTGCCAAATCTGAACTTGCTAGATTCTGACATTTCATCCTGTAAGGATGTTAGGTTTTAAGACATTCCAATCCCAATGGAAACGGTGCCCCTGGCCGGGGGTCACTGACTGCATCAGCCAAAACTGAAAAGCAGGAGGGGACTTAGAGCCGGCCTTCTGTTTGACCTCTCCTTTGTTTACACTTTATGTTGAGACACTGATTTTAAATTTTAGTGTCTATAATTTTTAGCTCATAGGAAGGATGAAGGAAAATGTTTAACTTGGAAAGCAGTATTGTTTTGTTAAATTATTCCATTTTGTATGAACTGTAGCAGGACTACGCAGGAGAGCTTAAGTTATGACATTCTTATCCTTGTTGTTTTACTTTATGTTGTCATAATTTTCTGTTGACCAGAAGGTGTGGCTTATTGTGTAGCACAATGACTGTTTCTTGCTAACCATGGATTATTATGGGCTTCTGTGGGCCTAGTGAGGGTCTGGGGATGGAGCTGTCCGTGGGATGCCTGGCATTCCTCAGTGTACTCCCTAGTGGTTTCCCTGGCTTCCTGGATGTAGCAGCTGCTCTGAGGGGGTGTGTTCTGCCCCGACAAACATTGGGTACACTGTGATGATTTTGTTTTTAACTGATTGTAAAATCTCCTGAATGGGCAGATGACCAAGTTGATGAACAAATCGTTCAAAAGTCCCAAAAGTTATAAACTTTCTCCTCCAATGTCTTAGAAATAAAATCATGGCACTGAAGTAGAGGCAAAAAGAGATTTAATGCTCTTACAGCAAGACAAAGCATTTCTGCGGAGGCTTGTGAGGCAGTTTCAAGAGTGTACGGCAAAGCAAGTCATTGCCTTCCCACTGAGCCCCACAAATTGGGAAGAGCAGAAAGACTAGAACAAAGGGAGGTACGTAATGCCAGTCACGATCTGCTTCTGGAATAGACAAGAGTTCTAGGGGGTGGAGGCATTTGGGGGTCACAGGGCTGGGGAATGACATCAGAGGCACTATTCCCTCATCCTCCAGCCTCAGGTCCCTTATTCCTTGGAACAGAGACTCTTTACGTCCAACACAAAGCAGAACCAGCTGTTTACACAAAGGCCAACTTCTGTCTGGCACCTTTCAGTGTTGGTCCTCCCCGGAAACGCACCTGCTACATCAGTCTTCATTCTGAATTCCCGTCCTCTCTGTCCATCACGCTAAGGCCACTTTTATCTGGCTTAACTATCATAGGCTTGCTAGGGGGGGTGTGTGGACTCCAGTCATTCGCTGTGTCATCAAGATAGGAGTAAAACCCGTCCTTTTGAATAGAATTACTGTTCTAAGCAAGGTTAAAAGGGAAAAGAGACTTCCCCCCACCTTACCTCCAGAGCCTGCCCTGAAGCAGGAAACTGGAGTGTGTTTCCTTGAGAACCTTGTAGTCAGCAGAACTCTGAGTGGAGAGCTCAGGGAACATAAGCGCCAGCTCTTCAGTGCCCTTAGCTGCCGCCACGCGTTGGTGCTTTGAGAAGCCTTGCCAGGCCCATCTCAAGCTTCGTCACCGGGTGCAGGATGAGCACCTTCATTCTTTGGCCATCTGGTTTGGACTGACTATCAAGGGGAGTTTCAGTTTTGCATCGCAGTCAAGCACTGGATTTAGCCTCTTCTAGATCATGTCGCTGAATAAAAATCCCTCCTAAAATTGCTTAGCACAGGAACGGAGATGCCTGTGTCCATTTTGAAACATACCTCACCTAAGAGCTAGCTGCAGGACTCTGGGAGAGCCTGCGCAGGGCAATGACGTGGTGTTGTAAGGTGTCTTGAGTAGCCTGATTGAAGACTGAGTATTTTAAGCCATTAGATCCACCAAATTCATCCTGGAATTAAGGTCATTTTGAGTAGGTGCTGTGTGGTACTTACTCGGGGCCCCACTGTGCTCTGCTGTCCCCAACCTACTCTAGGTGATGGGGGCAGTGACTTTGGAGTTCATGTCACTAACTCAGGGTTGTCAGTGTCCCCACAAGGTATCACTGACGTCTTCTCAGTGGGAACATGTTCCTAATGATTCGGTGGTTTACTGTTTTTTTCTCATGCCCTTATATCTCAAATGTTCCTATTTTTTTTATTCCTTGAGAATGTGATGGATGTATACAATGAAATATGATCACATTCACCCCGTTCCCCCTCCATAGCCCACTCAAAACATCCTCCTCCCAACTTGATGGTTTTGTTTGGGGGTGGGGGTTAGGTTGTTATTTTGGTAACTCTGCAAGTCTAGTAGTGCCGCCCATGAGTGTATGTATATGGGGACACCCACCGTAGGGCATGGGAAGTTAAGAGAACCACTTCCGCGGACAAAGGATGATCCTCCTTCCTCCAGTAGCTGTCAGCTGCCAGGAGCTCCTCAATAGGGTGGGGCCTGGAGATCGCCTGCCCACTCAAGTTCTCTTAAAAGAAGAAAATTCTTGCTGGGTCTGTTGGCATATACCTTTAATCCTAGCTTTGGGAGAGGCAGAGACAGGTAGAGTTTTATGATTTCAAGGCCAGCCTGATCTACATTCAAGCTAGTCAGAGTGACTTAATGAGACCCTGCTCAAAACACACACACACACACACACACACACACACACACACACACACACACATACACGCACGCACACAAACAACTGCCCTGCTTCACATATACCACGTTTATTTCTCCAGAAACCAAAACACCGCCCTATGCCACCATGGACCACCTCCACACTAAGCCCCATTGCAGCACCTTTTACTGAGCACTGTATTGCTCCCTGCTGAGCCTTGCTACAGCCTCAGAGCCACTCACAGCAGCATCTGAAGCATCCGTCAGTACTTGTTGGAATTTATGTGCAAAGTGTTTATTAACCCAGCTCCCAGCTCTGAGCTCACAACTGTTCCCTAAAGACGATTCTAGACCCTCAGTTCCTGATGGACAAGTCTAGGACCACGCCAGTAGTCTCCTTATGGGTTCCCTAGGCTGACAGGGGCATGTCATGACAAAGGGCCACCTGCCTTCATTCTTCCCCTTTGAACTGCACCAATCACATCTCTACCCACACTGAGCTGTACCAGATGAGCACACCCTTCCCTGTCTGGGAACTGAAGTGTGCAGTCTGTTACCTGCTTCCTCCCCAAATACTGTGAAACTTTGTCAAGACTTCTCTTCAACTGTCAGTGTGGTCCAGCCTTCCCAGGCAGCAAGGTTTTTCTTTGCTGGTGCCATAGAACAAACGTCCCAATACGCTTACCTCCCTCCAGACTGTCCCATTGGGTGTGTTTGTTTGCTTATCTGCATGGCTTACTTGGCACTGCAGCTGCCCCTTCAAACAAGAATGGACTGAACGAGGCTGCTGAGTGGAGGACCCAGTGGAACCCAGAACATTTCTCAGGGACAGGTAGCTGAAGAGGATAGCTCTCAGAAACAGGGAAAGAGCTGGATGAGGCTTTGGTAAATGTCACATGCATGGCAAAGGCGTGCCAGCAGAATTTCAGGTGCCACATCCTCAGAAGATGGCAAGGCCACTGTCAGGAAACTTCCAGCACAATCACAGCCCTGCTCCCCAGGGCTCCTGCACAGCACTGGAGGTCACTGGTATCTGGCCAGTGACCACAGTCCTCCCATGGCTACAAGCTAGAGACCCAGCCACATGTGAAGGCTATTAGGAAAAGGTATCTTGACCACATCATCCAGGGCTCTTAACCTTTAGAACCCCACTTCACAGCGGATGAGGAAGTCTTTTGAGTCTTTTTTATTAATGTATGTATGTCTGCCCCCACCCCACCATCTCTTTCTCTCTATGATTATTTATTACAATAATTTGAGCTCCTGTTGATTCAGGACAAATGAATTTCTTTCAAGTATTAAAGTCTCAAAATGAACTCCCTTGTCTCCTTGAAGCTCACAGGTCTCCGGCTCCACGTCATTTTCAGATACGGGCTCTGGCTTTGTACCGAACAGCAATGGGAACAAGAATGATTATGAAAACAAACCAATGCATGAAATTAAACAAAAAGTCTACCTGGTGTGTTCTGGTCCTGTCTTTTCCTGAAGGTGCTATTGGCATCCTACAAGCTGCCCTGCCAGGTTTTCAGAGAAAGGGCAAGCTGGGTTCTGCAGCCAGGACTCTTACATTTCAGGCACAAGCACTAAAGTTGCGGTTTCCATTTTGTCTGAGATTTCCCATAAAGGCTTAGACAGGCACTCTGGTTCTTCCTGAGCCATCTGCTGCCATTCCTGCAGCTGTCCTGTTACCAATGACATCACTCTTAAAGAAGCCAAGAGAGGCAAATGGGAAGCTGGCATGATTTGGTCAGCGGCCTGCTGGGAATAGGGAGCTAAACCAGTCTTTTGAATTATATTTTTTAGTCAATTCTGGTCCCTTTCGTAAAGGCAGTTTTGAGTCAGCAACATGCAGAGACAAGCTCTTAAGTTCTGTCTTCACTGCAGAATGTTTATGTCCATGGATTAGGGAAATCCCTTCCCCTGTGAGCTCAAGCCTAATAAGGCACACTTGTGCGGAACCCCGCTGGGGCCACACATGCAAAGGGGGAGAAAACCCCGTCTTCTCTCCCTCTCTACTCCAAAATGCTCTGGAATCACCGGCTTCAAGTGTAGCCTCTTTCCTGTCATCCCCTCAATTGAAAGGCTTCTTTTACACATTTCTTTTTTTAATGAAAGCCGTAAAAACGCCATGACATGGAAATCCACTATCACTGTGGAACCCGAGTGCGCACATCAGTCCTCGACTGAAGCCTTGGCAAGACTCCTGGCTGAGCCCAGACCTGAGACAAACACCCCAGCCCAGCCTGTGATGCCTTGAGAGCAGCAGTGCTGGCAAGTCCTTGTCGTGAGTTGTCCCCCTGAGGTCCAAGCCCACAGAGCTATCAGCCCAGGGCCACAGCTGGAAGACACAATGACAGCTGTGAGTGATGACCAGACAGGCAAGCACTCACACCGCTCTTCCCTGTTTGTATTAAAAAGCACAAATTCCTCAGCTGTTCTTGCAAAGGCAAAACAAAACAAAGAATCACAGTGTGTTTACTGGCTGACAGCCTCCTGTACTGACGCCACTCTCCCAACAGGAGGCAGTAGAAGGGATTCCCAGGAGGAAAATACACAACCAGCCATTTGATTCAGACGAAGCATGGCAGGGCCTTGGGATGAGGGATCATTTCCTCAGAACACATTCAGAACATGCAAAGCTGGCTCCATTCATATTTAATCATGTTTGAATCAGCTTAACTCTGAAGACATACAACCACAAGGAGCTTAGACATAGAAACATCAGTGTGTGAACGGGGATATTACAGGAATCATTGCACTCGAGCTGTGTGTAAGTCTTAGGCAGTTCGCCATGGGTCCCTTGGCCTATGGAGAGGTAGATGATCATCAGCAAAAAGGTAGAGAAGACACTCTTCAGGAGACTAACAGGCTAGAGTTCTGTCTGATACAAACATCCACAGGGACTTAACAGGTGTACCTGTTACACAGCCTGTCCAAAAGGCCACCAGCATCTTCTCCCAAGACATCTCAGGGACTGGCAAGAGGCAAGCCCAACAGACTGAGTCCCTATTATTGGACAGAACCAAAACAAGATTTTCTAGAAAGCAGTCCATTTCACAGAACCCTGCTAAATGAGACTGGACCGTCAAGCAGAGCGCCCTTCTGATAGGCCTCTGCACGCACTAGAACGCCGTTCACATCACCTTCCTGAGCGTGATTAAAACACAGTGAGGACAATAGAGGACCGTGCCCATCACACAGACCAGCAGCAGAGTCCAGGGCTGTGGTAAACATGGCACCTGTGTCACGCGTCCTTCCTGCCACCGAGGTGACGAGTGCTCCTTGGGTCACTCAGGGCCAGGTGCTTTCGGCTGAATTTCTTGATGAGGGTTCCAGGAACCAAAGCAACCAGGGCAATGGCCAGCAGCTTCAGGACAGTTTCCCAGGAGAAAAGAGCATCCAGAGAAGTGAGGGTGGACAGGATGGAGCCTGTCTGCACGCAGATGAAATTGTATGGAATCAAACCTGGAAAAAAGCAAAGTGGAGACGGTCCATTAATGGGGCAAGATGGTGGGAACGGCACTAGATGCCGGCCAGGGATTCAGAACAGCGACTCTTAATCCCCTAAATGTTCTACCTCCTTCCTTTTCTCCCCACGCTTCCTATACACATCCAACAAAAGGCCTTAAAATGGGCCACACAAATATGTGTGTGTGTGTATGTATATGTGTATATACACATTTCCATAAGGAAAATTTATTACCCATATGTAAAAAAATACTAAGGGAGTGAGCTGAGAGATACTGGAGTCTGTGCCCCTGCTGAAGGTGGGACCCAAGAGCCGAACCAGAGAAAGAGACCAGCAACATGAAATTTCCAGTGTGCATTAAAGACTTTCAAAACCCAACAAACAAAACAATTTTCTTCAAAGTACAACTTTGTTCTGCACTCTAAGAATTCAGCTGGCTTCTGGACTCCATAGTCTGCCTGGCAGCCGGGCAGCAGGTAGCATAAAACTTCCTTAGAATCAGGCACGGTGGCACATAATTGCAGGAATTAGGAGGCAGAGGCAGGAGAATAGCAGCAAATTCAAGATCAGCCTGGACTACGTGCTGAGACTTTGTCTCAAAACCAAAACCAACTACCAAGAACCCTGTGATGTGTAAGGGAAAAAGGAAAACGCTAGGTCAGGCATAAGGGAGCACACCTTCGGCGCCAGCACTCGGAGGGAGGCGGAGGGATCTCTGTGTGTTCTAAGACTTCCTGGTCTACAGAGCAAGTTGGGAGCCAGCAAGAGCTCCATAGAGAGACCCTGTCTCAAAAGGAAATGCTAAGCCAAGTGTAGTGTGCCTGCAGTCCCAGGGCTTGAAAGATTGACAGACAGACAAACAAACAAAAAAGAAAACCTGTAAGTTTGAGGCCCGCCTTAGCTACATAACACAGCCACATCACAAACAAATAATAAGACAAAATGCATTCTTGGCTCCACCTCAGAGACGCTAGTTCTTGCTCTGCAGTAAAACCTGGGAGCCTGCATTTTTCGAAGCCTCTTTCCCGCCCCCCACTCCTGAGTTTCTGATTGGCTAGGACCCTGATAACCCATTCCTCTACTTCAGGGAAGAAGTATGTGAAAGATAATGATCAGACCGTTCAAGGTCACACAGCCTGGTCCTCAAGAAGGAACTCTGTCTCCAGAGTCTTTCCAAGCTGGTGTCACTTTGGTGATGACAAGCTTTTAGCGCCCATTAGCTGAGACGCTAAGGTGCTCAGCAAGATGCTACAAGAGCTGGCTGCGGTCAGCCTCCTTTCGTCTCTCTCAGACAGTCCTATTAATAGCAGCTGCACATTTGTTAACTTGGACACAAACCCCTGAATGTCATTCCCCACACTCTAAGAAAGGTCTGAGCATCTCTGCCCCTGCCTTAAGGAGGGTGGTGGCTTACCGTGAGAATGTAAAGCTCACAGATGGGTGGGGTGTGGTCACTTTAACTAAGCAGCAAAGGTGACCTGAAGCCCACACTTCAAGAAACACTGCTTCTAACCCAGCTCTGAGCCAGCTAAGTGATTTCCTGCGTGGAAATACGGTCATACTGTTCTCAGAAGACAGATAGAAACCTCTCTGATGGCAGCCCTCCTTAAAACCCCTTAGTCAAAGGAGGCCCTTTAGCCTGCTAGCACTTTTTGGAGCCAAGTCATGTAGTTTACAGAGACGGTCCTGTTCAATCCCAGGGCCCAGCATGTACTGAGCACATAAGAAGCACTGAATTTGGCCACGAAATGAACAACCCTTAGTTGTTCCAAAAGCATTGTATGGGTTTCATGTTCAAGCCAGAGGAGGTTTGAATCAGAGAATGCTGTGTCAGGGGCAGGCTTGGAGATGCTGCTGGTGGGCAAGCATATGGGCAGGTGGCAAGTGACGGAGGGCAGGGTCTCCACCAGCACCCCACCCCCATCTTACCGATAAGCACTGAGAAGAAAAACTGCACGATGGGGATGTTCAGGATCGGGGCCGACAGGTTCAAGAACCAGTTTGGTGTCATGGGGAAGAGTCTGAGGAACAGCAGGAAAAAGAACAGGCCATTTCTGTTCTCCTCCACCTGCAGAGAGAGCCACAGTCAGGAGCAGAAGGGCTCTCCAGCTAGCTCTGAAGCTGAATGGCTCCTTCCCAGCTCCTCCCACATCCCCATTCTGAAAACACAGCTACCAGCTGGACAGGAAATCCCAGCACTCAGGAACTCGGGAGGCTGAAACAGGAGGACTCCCACAAGGTTGAAGCTAGCCTGAGTTACGCATGAGACCTTGTAGCAATAAAAACAAAAACTGGGGGGCTAGAAAGATGGCCTTAGTGGTTAAGAGCACTGGCTGTTCTTACAAAAGACCAGGGTTCAATTCCCAGCACCCACATGGCAACTCATAGCTGTCTGTAACTCCAGTTCTGGCATCAGCACACAGACATACGCGGAGACAAAACCCCAATGTACATAAAAAAATAAATAAATTTTTAAAAACTAAAAAGAATTTTTAAAAATAAAAAAAAAAAAACAAAAACAAAAAATGGGCTGGGGAGATAGTGCAGACAGTAAACTGTGTCCCCTGTCAGCATAAGGATCCACATTTGATCACCAGTACCCATGTCAAATAAAAATAAGCCTAGGGCCGTGGCACCAGCCTGGGATCCCAGTGCTGGAAGCAGAGACAGGAGGATCCACGAGGTTTGCTGCCCAACCAGTCTCGTCAAATCAGTGAGCTCCAGGCTCAGTAAAAGACTGTCACATGTCACATGCACTCACACATACACAAGCACACACACACACACACACACACACCAACACACATACACGCATGAAGTTAACTGAGTAGCTGAGAATCAGAGGGGTCAGACACTCAACTCAAAGGTAGAAAGCAAGTAAGGACAAGAATGGAATTGGGATTTGATCACAGGTCTCTGCTTCCGAAAGACATCAAATGAACCCTTCCCAGCTCCCAGGTAGGGTGAAGGAGCACTGTGGGAAACCCCTGCTTCTCGCTCCTCTCAGACCGTGAGCTGATGCTCAGGGACTAGCATTGAGGTGTGCCCCCATCTTACCTTCCTCTGCAGCAGGGCCACTTTATCGGGAAAGTAGGAGATGACCAGCTGTTTGCCAAAAATGCTGGAAAGCAGGTAGCAGCATGTGGCACCCACCGATGTCAGCACACAGCACAGCAAAAGTCCCAGCCATGGCCCAAACAAGGCACCAGCCAAAACATTCTGCAAAGAAAGCAAGACCTCGGCCATGAGAACATCTAGCCGCTGTCAGTGGCCTGTCCTGTAGCCAGTGGACTATCCTGGAGCCAGTGGCCTGTCCTGGAGCTGGTGGACTATCCTGGAGCCTGTGGCCTGTCCTGTCCTGCAGCCAGTGGCCTGTCCTGTCCTGGAGCCAGTGGCCTGTCCTGGAACCTTTGGCTTATCCTGGAGCCAGTGTACTATCCTGGAATCGGTGGCCTGGCCTGGCCTGCAGCCAGTGGCCTGTCCTGGAGCCAGTGGCCTGGCCTGGAGCCTGTGGCCTGTCCTGGAGCCAGTGGCCTGTCCTGGAGCCTGTGCATTGGCTCCCTCACTTTCAGAGATTTTCACAGCCAAAACCGAAGGCCCATTTTGGCAAATGGAAACATAGAATATAAGCCTCGCCTTAGGCTCCTCACCTGTACAAGGACAAGGCCGAGACCTCAGTGGACATTGGCAAGTTGAAAAGGAGACTAGGTACAGACATTACCTGACTGTGACAAGGGGTACAGTTACCTCATAGTCACTGGGGCACCAAAAAAGGGAAGTGAAGCTCACAGGCTATTATTACTATTGTGCAGACCGCGAACGGACCTTCGGCAATCTGAGTAGATGCCTTCTTGGCTTTTCACCTGATTAGTAAGCTCTCGCTGCACTTCTGTGTTGGCCACAGTCCTAACTCACCCGTAAAGCCTTAGCTTCACAGAGATGGAAACGGTAATCAATACTTCTAAGTGCAGTTTGGCTGGTGAATATCGCCCTGCCTCATAGCACGGGATCTGGGAGAAAGCAGATGGGGAAAGCCAAGTGTGCTGGGGCAAGCCTGTGACCCCAGCACTTGGAAGGCTGAGACAGGAGGACTGTTTTGATTTCAAGGCCAGCCTGGGCTAGCATATGAGTTCCAGACCAGTCGGCGCTACAGAGTGAGGCCTCGTCTCAAAGCATGAGCTGGACAGACGGCTCAGTGGCTGACAGTGCTGCCTGCTAATGTGGGGGACCAGTGTTCGGGTCCCAGCACCCACGCTGGGTGGCTGGTAACTGTGTAACACCAGGTCTGGTGCCCTCTTCTGACCTCCACAGGCACCTATACATATATGTACAGACACACACGTACACATAAACCAATCTTTTAAAAAGTATGAGCGAGTGAGTAAATGAACCAGTGAACTAAGGCAAGCAAACAGGCAAGAGGGGACCTCAGCGGTGATGCTGTGGCTGCAATATATACTTGGCATACATATGTATGCGTACATATGTCCTAAGTAGTCCTCAATAGACCTCTGTCTTGTGCTACCCCATCCTACAGGGAGAAACAGTCACACAACCAAGATCACACTAGGCAGTATTAAAATGCACCCCCAATTTCGGGTACACAGCCCTTACTAGTTCAGGCTCTATAGCACCCAATAGCAGCTAGATCTTTCTTTGTCCTGAAGCAGAATCAGCTCAAGGGGAAAGTCAGTCCCAGGTCGACTCTGACCTCCACCGTCCAGCTCCCTCTCTCAGACATGTTTGTTTTTCTTCCTGTTTCCAACCCCCCAATTTTCTTGGGTAGACCTAAACTGGATCGGGAGTAGGAAAAGGTGCTGGAAGGAGAGGGGAGCAAGACAATGGGAAGCTTGGAGCATCACTAAGTGCTGAGTGCCCACTTGTACCAGCCTCCCCAGCTCATGTTTCATTTCGTGTCCCCCCCCCACAACCAAAGGGGGGGCCTGGGGGAGCGGCCACATTTTACAGAAGAGGAAGCCGGTTGGAAAGAAGGCAAGACACTGACCAGGAAACTGGAGCCAGGGATGGCAAAGCCCTGTTTGTAGAGGTAGGCACTGCAGAAGAGCAGGAACACATAGGCCTGGTGCTCCTTCCGGTACTCTCTAAGGACCTCGGAGAGCTCCCGCAGCTCCGCTAGATCTGAGGGGAACCACAGTGACCTAGGGATTGGAAAATCAGATGGAAACATGGGTTCCAGAGAAGCCTCGTGCCTAAGAAAGTTACTCGATGTGTATTCTTTCTAGAGTAAGTTATAAACGTGTAATCTGGCCATCTGGGAATACATGCAAAGAAGAGTTCGAGATGACAGGTGACCCAGTATAACACAACACAGGCTGATAGGAGAGCTTTGGTATGGGAGCAAGAGACCTGAACGGGCATCCCCATTCTGCTGCGTTCCAGATGTGTGACCTTGTAGTGTCCATGGGTCTCATGTTCCTCGCCTAAAAAGAGTCTGGTGCTGGATAACCGCTGAATTCCCTCTTTACTTACTCAGGGGGTGTAAGATGGAATCCCACAGCCTCCCCCATCCTGAACATGGCCTCATCACTGATCTGGGTTCTAGTCTCTTTGATCTAGTCCAAAGAGGCAGGTATATGCATTTCCAGGCAAGTGCTGGGCATCCTAAATTGCCTGCCTTTCAAGGAGACCCCTCCCCAGCAAGCCCAGAACTATTTAGACACCGTGTTGACCCAGATGTACTAGGCAAAAACACGTTTCAATTTTATCTATCTCACATCATAAATACAGCTTTCTTGATAATACGGCAGGCTCGCAGCCAATCCTTTCCACGAGCCTCTCTTTTCACCCCGCTCTAGGCCTGGAGCATTGTGAATCCGGTCCAAGGGTCACAGGACAAAGACTACCCTGCCTCTGCCATCTCAACACTCCAGCAGAGATAAACTGTAAGCAACCCCTCCTAGTTCTCCCGAGTACCTCTGACATTCACAAGAAAGCTCTTTCAGTTCCAGGAAAAGACAATGGTTACTGAAAACAGTTGTCCTGCAACTCAAATACCAATTAAGCTTCTTGATAATGCGGCAACGCGCCAGGCATATTTCATGCACTTTGTAAGTAGTATGCAGCAATCGGGCAACCCGCCCCTTGAGTCTGCTGGCGCCTCCTGCCGCTTCCTGACTCACTCCGCTGACATGGGGAGCAGACAGGCAGGAAGAGGCCAGACCGGATCACAGCCTCATAACCCCAAGTCCGGGCTGCGCCTCTCAAGATTGGCTGATGTGGTATATTGGGTTGAGGAAGAAGAGCCACGGTGTCGGTGTCCAAGGTGGCTGGGGCTGGGAGGCGACCTTACTTACGTGCGGAGAAGCTCCAAGGTCGCCCCGCGCATCACTGGCAACCCTCCGACCTCTGCCCCACTCACCGGCCCGCGCCCTCGCACTCACCGGCCTTGGGGCTCCTCGGCAGATGCCAACCTCGGCCCCAAGGGCAGCTGCGTGGACAGCAGGTACAGAGCGAAGGTGCAGCAGACGAATACAAGGAGCAGGCCGAGCAGCGCGCGCATGCCGCGGCCGGGCCGGAGAGCGCGCTCCCCGCGTGGCAGCGCCGACCCCTTTCCCGAGAGCCGACTGGGCGGGCGGAGCGCGTTCGCCGACGGACGGGGTGTGGTCTTACGTGAAGCCCCGCCCCGCTACAGGCCCCGCCCCCTCCTAACGCGTGCTGGTCTGTGCTCTCCCTGCCTTCTGGCTCTGAGCTCCTACAGCACTGCTCCTATGTCAGAGCTGGGAGAGTTAAGGGTCAGTAGTGGGCCTGCCACAGTCAGCTTGCAGCATGGTGGTCAAACAGCCTGGTCCATAGTCTGTCACACAAAGCGAATGTAGCCAACAAATGTGGAACTGGCTCTGATGGTGACCACCACAGAAATAAACAGACTTGCCTTCTGTTCGGTGCCTAATGGGTGTTCACTATCCCCACTCCTCATAAACACATTTCAGTGTGTGTCTTAAAGGATGAAAAAAATCTCAGCACTAAAACTCTTGTCTTGGAGCTAGCAGGTACAAACCTGTTACACACATCTAAGTCTTAAAAAGAGTCTGTAATGCTGGACATGGTGGTCATGTGATCCCAGCATTTAAGAAGAAGGACCCCGGGGGGGCTGGAGAGATGGCTCAGTGGTTAAGAGCATTGCCTGCTCTTCCAAAGGTCCTGAGTTCAATTCCCAGCAACCACATGGTGGCTCACAACCATCTGTAATGAGGTCTGGTGCCCTCTTCTAGCCTTCGGCATACACACAGATAGACTATTGTATACATAGTAAATAATAAATAAATATTTGGAAGAAAAAAAGAAGAAGGACCCGGAGTTCAGTCATCTCTATATACTAAGTAAGATCCAGAAAAGGGGCAAGGTAGGAGGTAGTGAGAAGGGCATCTCCCAAAAGAAAACCCAGATTCAGATATCCAAAACTAGTATGGTTCTCACATTGTGTGAATTCTGAACTACGTAAGGTTTGAGTTTACTCTCTAGGATGAGTGAGCAGAGAGAGGAAGGAGCAAGTGAGCTGGCCCTAAGTAAGCCAACCTTCAGGGAAGCCCGGGGCTTGTGAGAAATGAATGAGAATTGACAACTTGGGGAGTAGATCGGCTGGGGAAATGGTGCTTCCATAAATTACAGGTAGCAAGATAAGCCTGGAAGCATTTAATAAGAGTGATTCCACTAGCCAGACATGGCGGTGCACATCTGCAATCCCAGCACTTGGGAAGCTGAGGCAGGATGGAGACTTTGAGAGCAGCCTGGGGTTACAATGAGAACCTGTCTTCAAAAACGGGGAGGGGGAAGGGGAAAGATTCCATTTTCATCTGAGAATGTCGGAGTAAGTTAACCCTGAGTTAACAGCAAGCACCCTGGTGGGAAAACAAACAAACAACAACAAAAAAGAGGAGGAAGGACCACAGCAGTGGAAACAGGACCAGAGGGGCAGTGCACAGTGCACACTGGAGGCTTGAAATGACTAACAAACCGGGGGAAGACTTCAAAGGCTCAAAAGCCACAAAGCACTTCAGAGCACCTCTCGGTGTCAAATAGGGAACGTGTGTCAAAATGCAAGAGTACAAAATCCTCACAACTGGACGTGCAAGAACTGAATCCACAAATATTCTTGGCCTTGGTTTTTTTTTCATTTTTAATTTTTTCATTTTACATACCAACTACACTTCAGCATCCCTCCCCTTCTCCCACTCCCTCTCACCGCCCCCCCCCAACCGAACTCCCCAGTTACTCCTCAAAGTGGTAAGGTTTCCCATGGGGAGTCAACAAGGGTCTGGCATATCAAGGTGAAGCAGGCCCAAGTCCCTCCACCCTGTATTGAGGTTCAGCAAGGTACCCCTCCATAGGAAATGGGCTCCCAAATGTCAGTTCATGCACTGGGGATTAATTCTGGTCATTGCCAGTGACCCCACAGACTGCTAAGCTGCACAGCTGTCGCCCACATTCAGAGGACCTAGTTCGGTCCTATACAGGTTCCCCAGCTATCATGCCAGAGTCCCTGAGCTCCCACTAGCTCGGGTCAGCTGCCTCTGTGGGTTTCCCTATCATGATCCTGACCCCTTTGCTCATATAATCCCTCCTCCCTCTCTTCGACTGCACTCTGGGAGCTCGGCTCAGTGCTTAACTGTGGATCTCGGCAACTGCTTCCATCAGTTGCTGGATGAAGGTTCTATGATGACAATTAGAGTGTCCATCAATCCGTCTCCTGGGAAAGGCCAGTTCAGGTACCCTCTCCACTATTGCTAGGTGTCTTAGCTGGGGTCATCCTTGTGGATTCCTGGGAGTTTCCCTAGCACTAGGTTTCTCCCTAACCCCATCATGGCTCCCTCTATCAAGGTATCTCTTTCCTTGCTCTCCCTCTCTGTCCCTCCCCCAATTCAACCATTCCATTCCCCCATGCTCTCCTCCCCCTCCCCTTTGCCCTCCCTCCTCTACCCTGTCCCCACATTCCAAATTTACTCAGGAAATTTTATTTATTTCTCCTTTCCAGGGGCATCCTATGCATATCTCTCTTAGGGTCCTCCTTGTTACTTAGCTTCTTGGGGGTAGTAGATTGTGGCCTGGTTTTCCTTTTCTTTACATCTAATATCTAATTATGAGTAAGTACACACCATGTTTGTCTGTCTGGGTATGGGTTTCCTCACCCAGGATGCTTTTTTTTATAGTCCCATGCATTTTTGGCCTTGTTTTGGTATCAAAGGACTGCCAGCATCCCAAAGGCTCATCATTTCAGGACTGGTAGGTTATTTATGACACTTTCAAAAATGGAATATTAAAACACTTCCTAAAAGAAAGAGGCAGTTCTGCATATCCTGAGCGGATATAGTGTGGTGGTTTGAATGAGAAGGGCCCCGTAGATGCAGTAGCTAAGACACAGGTACCAGATAGCTAGACTAACAGTCAAACAGGTTGCGGGGATAAGAATACACTATGATAGGTTGGAGAAATGGCTCAGTGGTTAAGAGCACTGACTGCTCTTCCAGAGGACCCGGGTTCAATTCCCAGCACCCACATGGCAGCTCACAACTGTCTGAAAATCCAGTTCCAGGGGATCTGACACCTTCACATCAATGCACATAAAAGAAAGATAAATAAATCATAAAAAAATTAAAAAAAAGAAAGAAGCAGCCCCACTGCACACCACAAAAAAAAATACACTATGAGAGCCAGGCAGTGGTGGCACACACCTTTAATCCCAGCACTTGGGAGGCAGAGATAGGCAGGTCTCTGTGCATTCAAGGCTAGCCTGATCTACAAGAGCTAGTTCCAGGACAGGCTCCAAAGCTATAGAGAAACCCGGTCTCAAAAAACCTAATATAAAGGGGGTATACTTTATCTTTTCAAGATACTGAAGTAAGGCAAGG
The DNA here is from genome assembly GCF_000317375.1 of Microtus ochrogaster. NCBI lineage: Eukaryota > Metazoa > Chordata > Mammalia > Rodentia > Cricetidae > Microtus > Microtus ochrogaster. Next base: position 2,873,440 of record NW_004949141.1, read on the forward strand.
CATAGAGCCAGTTTGAGAGCCTGATGCAAGTGGCTTACAAGTTCAAGGCCAGCCTGGGACAAAACATAGTGAGACCCTGTCTTTTCTATTGCTGTGAAGAGATACTATGACTAAGGCAACTTACACAATCATTTAATTGGGGGCTTGCTTACATTGTGAGCAGGTCAGCCTGTGATCATCACAGTGGGAAACGAAGACAGGAAGAGCCTGGAGTCCCCCAGTGCTCCTAGAGCTAAGTTGCTCAGTGACCCGAGGACCTCTCTGCAGTTTTTACTTCCTAAAGGTGCTGCTAGCTACCTCGCGAGAGCCCACGTGCGTCAGTGGAAGAAGGAAGTGTTCAAAGAGCTGGAAGAGGCGATGTGTGCTGTGACCAGAAACGAGGTCTGAGCTGACGCCCTGAAGAGGGGACACAAGGGTAAGGAGCTGAGTGGTGAGTGGCAGAGACCTGGAGGAGCCAAGAGTGCACACAAATTCAATTGTGTCACTCATCTGGGATACAGAGACAAAGATGAAGGAGGAAAGGAAGACAGGCAATGGCTCCCACTCATCGGTGCTAGTAGAGTCCCAGCACCAGGGAGGCTGAGGTAAGAAGATCCCAAGTTCAAGACCAGCCTGAGCATCATAGTGAAACCCTGATGCAGGAAAGCAATGTGTCCAGGGAGGAAAAAGGTTTGGGAAAGAATTGCCACCCCTCTGGGTCCCTTCACCTGCCATCACCATTACCTGAAAGCCATTGAAACCTGTCTCCACTCCACAACAAACTTCCTTTCTTACCTATTCATTCACCCACCCACCCGTTCATCCCACAGCAGCCCCCCAGGGTCTACATCAGCTCAGTGTTGTGCTAAAAGCCCAGGAGTCCCAAGAGTTTGTGATTGGCAGAAATTCCCATTCTTGACATTTGTACAGTTATTTCGGCCCTCTGGAGAAAAGGGAATGAGGACAAAAAGTGGCCGTGCTAATATAGGACCAATAAAAACCTCTGAAATCAAAGGCCCTCGCCACGTCCACTGTCCACATCTGGGTGTGGCCAGGTGCCACTCCTGTGAGTGACAGTGCACCAAGCCTTCCTCCACCCAGAGTGCAGCCATGTCTTCTTACACAGAGTGGACTCTCGCTATGTAGGGAAGTCTGGAAGATGTGGAGGAAGGTGGCGGTTGTCCTTGGTTGTCAACTCGACACCATCTGGAATTAACTGAAACCCAAGTGACTGGGCACACCAGGGATGAATTTGCTTTCTCGATTCAGTCATCCGAAGTGAGAAGACCCACTCGGAATCTGGCTCTTTGAGTTAAGAAGACCCACCTTTCATCTGGGCCATACCTTCTGCTCAGTCGGTATAAAGAACATGGAAGAAGGAAACTTGCTTCCTTTACGTGTTTGCTCTCAATGGCAAATCCGTTTCATTCCCTGGCATTGCAGTCTACTTTTTCGGCATTATGTCATATACAGAAGACCAGCTGAGACATCCAGCCCTGTGGACTGAACTACTGGGACTCTAAGACTCTCTGTTGGTAGACAGCCATTGCTGGAATAACTGTTCCATGGTCTATAAGGCATTCTAATAAATTAATAAATCCCCTTCATATATAACTACACACACACACACACACACACACACACACACACACACACACACAAAGAACCCTGACTGATAAAGGTACCATGATGTTAACTGTCGGCATGACAGAAGTTAGAGTCACCTGAGTAATGTACCTTTGGGCATGACTTTGGGGAGATGATTCCATTACTGGGTGGGGAGACCTGTCCACTGTAGGTGACACCATTCCCTAGTCAGGGGATCTAGACTGTATAAGAGCTGAGAAACTGGTCCAGGGAGACAACTCAGCTTGCCTCTAAGCCTGATGACCAGATTCCGGGAACCCACACACTGGAAGGAGCGAACTTACTCCCACAATTTGTCTTCTGGCCCCCACACTTGTGCTGTGAGATGTATACATGTGTGTACACATAAACACACAACACAAACTAATAAAGTGCAGTAATTTCTTAAATGCAGCAAGAAGTGGAGCTGAACACTGGCAAGCCTGCCTTCATCACCCTGGTTCCTGACTGGCTGAGATGGCCAGCTGCCTCTAAACTCCTTTACCTTGACCTCCCAGGTACAATAGGCTGCACCCCCGGACTGTGGGCAAAAACCAACCCTTTCTCCCTCCAGCTGTTTCTTCCAGAGCATTTTACCATAGCAACAGGAAAAGAAAAACCATGTGGATTTGGACCCATTTGCTCACGGCATCCATTTCCTGGCAACATCTGGGGCAGCTGGGGGAAGGGAAGCATACCCGGCCTGTGCCACAGTCCAGAGCTGGTCACGGCTGTAGGGTGGGTGATAGCCACCTTCACACCAGGTACCTGGACCCCCTAACTGTCCTACTGTCATTTTGCCCTCTCTGTCCCTGGCCCTCTGAGACCTCTTAACTTGACGGCAACGGTCATTCAGAAATACTCAGAGGTGGCGTCTCTCTCCAGGGAGGCCTAAGGAGACTTTCCGAAGGTTCCATGCAGCAAAAACTGGGCCATGCTTTGCATTCATAGCAGCAGCAGCACAAGCGAGAGCAGCGTGTCCCAAGGTTAGTGTCGGTGGGATCTAACACAGCCTATTTTTATTTTGCATCTCTGTATCTTAAAGAATTTCCTGGCATAGTTATGGATTAACCAGCAGACAGGAAAGAAAACATTCCAAAGGATTGCTTTAAATAATGTTGTCTGGGGCTGAGAACAGGGCTCACTGCACCTAGGGTGTTCAATCCCAGGGCAGAAAAACTATCCTGTAACAGCCACTTCTGCAACCTCGGTGAAATCAAGTTCATTTATTTCTCTCCAGCCTCTTGCTTTGCCTGGTCCATGCGTGATGTGGCTCCTGTTTCTTCTCCTTCTCCCTTCCACTTAGTGCCTGGTCTCAGTACAGACTGCGGGGCTCTAAGGCCAACCCACTGCTCTGGCCATCAGAAAAGGCTGGAAGCCAGAGCCTTCTTGCCATCCCAAAGCCAACAGTTCGGGAGCAAAGCAGAGGTTGAAAAGGAGAAGTTGCGTATCTATCTATATGTGAGATATGGCTAAACTGTATCAAAATGAAAGCATATTCACATTATGGACTCAAGGGATTTCCCAAACCCTTCCCAGACTGGCCTTCCCAGTCCACAGTTCCCATGAGGTAGTCCGGTTCATTCTCTTCACGCCGGATGATGGAGGATTGGACATGAGGAACACGGAAATCCAGTGAGGCCTCCGGCCTCTGCTACACTCCCAAGAAGCCTGACCCATGGCCCTGAGGGTGTGATATGACAGGCAGCAGAACTGACAGTCCAGAACAAACGAGGCCCCAGGACAGGGCCCAACAGAGCGCTCTGCTGTTGGGAGCCCAGCTATTTCTGTCTTGCCCTAGTTAGGGGCTCCCTTCCCAGTGCTGTTTCATAATCGCAGTTTGTTTGACATTTTGTGATGTGACATCCATGATGGGACACTGCCGAAAATAAACTTGGGTTTTTTTTCCCCCCGTGCTTTTGGAGTCTTCAGAACGAAGTAGGGTGAGGCAGCAAGAGCCTTAGCAGTAGAGATCCTGACGTCACCGCTGCCCACGAGTCCTGCAGGAGTTACTCCTGCTACTTGGAGCACAGAATAGGTTGGAAGAACGTCTCAACATTTTCCAGAAGGACAAGATCATACCTACACAAGTGAGGCCTGGGGAAAGCAAAAAGAGCCCTGTTAGCCCCTAGTCTAGGCAGGGAAGCCCCCTGATACGGGGGAGGGGGGGAGGGGGCGTGTTGCAGAGCACTTGCTTCAAACCAACAGGCAAATGGCTAGGGACGGAAGTCACACACAAGAAAGCAGGGTGTGAGCCGGGCGGTGATGGCGCACGCCTTTAAACCCAGCACTCGGGAGGCAGAGGCAGGCGGATCTCTGTGAGTTCGAGACCAGCCTGGTCTACAAGAGCTAGTTCCAGGACAGGCTCCAAAAAACCAGAGAGAAACCCTGTCTCGAAAACCAAAAAAAAGAAAAAAAAAAGAAAAGAAAGCAAGCAGGGTGTGGAGTCTCATTTAACTCTACTCCACTCTTTCTGTTATAAAGAAATGTTATAAATTTATTTTACAGCCCAGTGGTGGTGGTGGTGCATGCCTTTAATCTCAGCACTCAGGAGATGGAGGCAGGAGGATCTCTGTGAGTTCAAGGCCAGCTTGGCCTATGTAGTGAGTTCCAGGACAGCCAGAGCTGTTACACAGAGAAACCCTGCCTTGAAAAAAAAAACGGATTTTATTTTATGTGTATGAGTGTTAGGCTTTCGTGCATGTTGTGTGCATGTTGTGGGCATGCTGTGTACCTGTGGAAGTCAGATGAGAGCATCAGATTCCCCTTTAACTACAGTTTCTAGATGTCTGTAAGGTACCTCAGGGGTGCTAGGAATCCAACCCAAGTCCTCTCTTCCACTCCCAATCCTCCCACCTCTACTTTGCAAGTGCTGGGATTAGAAGCCACCACTCCCTGGTTCTTCCTTTTTTGTTTTTGAAACAGTGTCTAGACGAGTTTCCCAGTTTGGCTTGAACTCCTCAGTCCTTAAACTTTTGATCCCCTTGACACACAGTTTCCAGATTAGCTAGGAATATGGACCTACATTACCAGGCCCAGAAAAAAAATTAATTGATCAATTAATTAAAGGCCCTGTTGTAAGATAAAGTGAATACCTTATAAAGAATCTTTTATTGCTAAACATTTTCTTAGTACACTAAATTTTTGTTTGTTTTTTGAAACAGGATTTCTCTATGTAACAGTCATAGCTGTTCTAGAACTCACTTTGTAGACCACACTGGTCTTGAACTCACAGAGATTCGTCTCCCTCTGCCTACTGAGTGATGGGATTAAAGGTGTGTGCCACCACTGCCTGGCACAGTACCCTAATTTTTTTTTTTTTTTTGATTTTTAGTTTTTCAAGACAGGGTTTTGCTCTAGTTTTAGAGCCTGTCCTGGAAATAGCTCTTGTATACCAGGCTGGCCTCGAACTCACAGAGATCTGCCTGACTCTACCTCCTGAGTACTGAAATTAAAGGCATGTGCCACCACCGTCCAGCAAGTACCCTAAATTTTTAAGTAAAAGAAATTCATTATTTTGAAACCTAAGGCAGGAGAATTGCCACAGGTTTGAGGCCAGCCTGGGCTACATCATAAGATCCGGTCTCATAAAAAATGGAAGGAAGGGAGGGTGGGGGTAGGAGGAAGGAATAGAGAAGGAAGCTAGGTAGCAAGAACTGCCACGCCTGCCTGTGGCTCACCTGTCTGGATGCGCCAGCGACCTCAGCTTCACTCGCAGGACCCTGAGCTTGTACTTTGGACCTACTACAGACCCTGTGGAGAACAGCAAGGACATTTCTGCCACTTTCTCCAGATCTTGATTAAATCTTGCAAGCAGACTCACTTGATGGTACTTTTGAAAGGTCGATGGTTCACTGGAAGGAAGAAAAGGCATTTCAAAATGAACGTAGATTGCTAATGAGAGAAAGCTGCTTCCAGCCTCCGCGTCTACCCAGCAGGTGACCCTTCGGTCCCTCTGCCTGCACAAGCTGACTTCTGTGAGCGAAGGCCCCTGAGTCCATAGAACTGCCTAAATGAAGCTACTGACCTCCAAAGTGACACTGGGTAAGCATGCTACTCTGCCTGACTATTGTGGTCAAGACGGTGTCAGAATTTCCAGCACATCCCCACAACTGCTTGTGGAATCCAGGCTCTCCATGTGACAGAGCTTGTATGCGGCCGTGTGGAGATGAAACCCAGCTCAGAGTTCTTCCAGCCCTGCCACACTCCATGAAGCCTTGGATGGGATTCCAGTGGGGCTAGGGTAACAAACACCTGTGTGATCCCCTAATCCCAATCTGAGACATATGTGTGGAGCCAGCCCATCGCCCCAAACCCAGGGTGCTCGTCAGTTATCTGTAGCTTGCTTTCCCAGCTTCCCAGAGGAATAAGAACAGTGCTGAACCTCCCCAGACAGAGATGTCTGAGGACCAGGGATTTCCAATTATGATATATTGGATATTACCAACAAAATTGGGATCAGACATTAATTCTAACTCCATATTCTTTCACCCCTTAAAAAAATGGAATGTAAAAGAAGCAGTAAAGATGTTAAGGCTCCAATTTTCTCTTCCTTCCCCTCCCTCCCAGTACTGGAGATCAAACCCATTGAGCCATTCATGCAAGCTGTCTGCCACTGAACCTCCGAAGTCTGCTTTTGACGTCTGTCTTTCAGACGGGATTTTACGAAGGTGCCCAGCCTACCTTCAACTCGCTCCCTGGCTTAAGTGGTCCTTGAATTTGCAATCCTCCAGCCCAACTTTCCAGATACTACAGGTCTTAGCATGATGCCTGGCTAAGGTCACCTTGTTATGTTTGTCTTTTCTCTTTCTTAAAGTTTAGCTCTTAATGGACACTTGTTTTCAGTTACATTTATAATTTATCTATCTATCCATCTATTTATTTATCTATCTACCCATCTATCATCTATCTATCATGTATCTAACCATCCATCTGTCATGTATTTATCCATCTAACCATCTATTATCTATCATCTATCTATCTATCCATCCATCTATCTGTCATGTATCTATCCATCTGTCTATCTGTCTGCCTGCCTGCCTGCCTGTCTGTCAGTCTATCTCACCCTCTTTATCTCTGTGTATGGTGCACACTTGCATGACGTAACATAGGTCAGAGGACAATTTGTGGGGGAAGTCGGTTTTCTCTTTCCACCATGACAGGTCATCAGGCTTAGCAGCAATTGACTTTGCCCACTGAGCCAACTCACTGGGGCAAGGCCTTGATCTTAATTGAGATGTGAAGGCAAGAAGGTAAGGCCGGTTTGGACTACTTAGTGAGTTCAAAATCAGCTTGGGTTACATGAAGCCCTGTCCCAGAACAAACAAAAAGCTATTTTATAAAATTCAAATTTAGGGATTCATTCACACTTGATCAAGATTCCCTTAGTAAAAATCAAAGTTCTCAGGTGCATGTAAGGAAAACATGAAAGCATTGCTGGCATGAACACATGGATCTAGTCAGAGCCCTGCCCTGCCCGCTTCCTGTGTGTGACCACACAGAGTCTTCCAGACCCCTTAGGTGCGGTGTATTCTGAAAGTCAGTATTCTAGGTTAGATCTGTTCAGGTTCCCTCACATTAATCCACAGCCCATACACCTGAGGCTAGTCTTCCTCATGAAGACCTTCCTGCTGTTGTCCTTCCAGAAAACACTAGCCCTCTGTGGACATGGGGCTATGAAACAAGTCAGTGGGGAACTCTGAAAAACACAACTACTCACAAGCTTCCAGTGCAAGGAGGCGGGGGTGGGTAGCTCCGTGGGAGGAGTAAACTCCTTCACAGAGTGATGTAGGTACTTGGTGGGCAGGCCTGCTGCCCCCGCCGCACTCACACTGACTAGGTGTGCAGCACTGACCCAACCACTCAGCTCCCTAGCCACAGTTTCTTCATACATAGAGCACATGGTAGCAGCACGTCATAGGGTCTGGTCTAGAAATCGTTCAAGCATTGTGTGCCACACCCTTCATCCAGTAACCGAAAGTGACCATTGTAAATGCAAGATGCATCTTTAAAGGCACTGCCCTAGTTTGTTTCCTGTTGCTGTGATAGAAATGACCGAAAACAGCTTGGGAAGGAGAGGATGTATTTAGCTTACACATATGCTCACAGCCCATCACCGAGGGAACTCAAGGCAGGATCTTTGCAAGTCAGGAACAGAGGCAGAAAGAAGCCATAGAGGAACACGGCTCACTGGCTTGCTCTCCGTGGCTTGCTCATCCTGCTTTCTTTTACAACCCAGGACCACTTGCCCAAGAACTGTTTAATAAAATGTGGGTGGTTTGGTTGTTGTTGTTTTTGTTTTTTTCAAAAAAAAATAAGACGTTTTAAAAACAGAATCTGAGAGGCTGGAGAGATGGCTCGACAGTTAAGAGTACTGGCTGCTCCTCCAGAGGTCCTGAGTTCAATTTCCAGCAACCTTATAGAGGCTCACAACAGTATGTAATGAGATCTAGTGCCCTCTTCTGGCATGCAGGCATACATACATAATAAGTAAATCTTTAAAACAAAAGAGAAACAGAATGTGTCAAGAACTCCTTAGCATAAACTTACATGTTTATGTTGTATATTCCTCTATGTTTTTAAATTCAGATGATTTTTATTGCCAATCATAATTATATGCCTTTATGGCGTATGATTAAAGTTCTGAGTGATGGATACATACACACAAAAACACACACTGTGAAATGCTTAAGTCTACACATTCTTTTTGGGGGGTGCTGTAGTTATGTGTATGGGGCGTTTGCCTGCATGCCTGTCTGTGTGCATGCCTGACACCTCTGGAGGACAGGAGAGGGCATTGACTGCTCTGGACCTGGAGTTGTGGATGGTTATAAGCTGCTGCATGGATGCTGGGAACTGGGCCTGGGTCCTCTGCAATAGCAGCCAGTGTTGTTAACCTCTGAGCATCGTTCCAATGCCCATTTTGGGTTTTGAACCAGGTCCCACTGTATGAGGCCAGCTGGTCTTACCGTCCCTGTGTAGCCTAGGCTAGCCTCATGCTCACCACAGTCCTACTGACCCTGCCTCCCAAGTCACTGTGATTACAAGTGCGTTCCACCTGTGCAGCTAAATCAGCACTCTGACCAGAACTTCACGGCTTGAACTTTCGCAGAAGGCAAGAGTGGTTTTTAATTTTAAACATTTAATTGCTGAAAATAAAAAGAGGAGGAAGAAAAGTGAAAACAAGTAAGAGAGACAGGGAGGGCACGCAAAAGAGGAAAGAGGAGGGAGGGCAGGAAGAGGTAAAGAAGGGAGGGAGAAAGGGAAGAAAGCCACTGCACCTATTGCACCGGAAGAAAGCAAAGGTGAGGAAGAGACAGGGCCAGCCCGTGAGTGAGAGTC
>NW_004949141.1:2882839-2889523 GCF_000317375.1 Microtus ochrogaster
TCTCAACAGCACGAAGGATGGTATAGGCTGCTAAGCAAGAAGAACATCTCAACTGGCAACTCAAGCTTGGCACTCAACTTACTGATCAATCTTGGATTCTGTGATATTTCCGTCTTCGCCTCTCAGTTTGATTGTAATGAACCCTCTTCTTACGTTCTTGTTCCAAGATACAATGTCCACGAAATAATGATATACTGTGAAACAGGGAGAGAACCCCATAAGAGAGGTACCCCAATGCTCCCCAGTAGGGTCAGGTCTAAAAAGCCAAGATCCCTTTCTTCTTCCTCTATAGTTTCTCTGCAAAGACCCAGGGAGGAATTTTCTTTGCTCTTTAACGTTGTTTTTCAAGTCCAGGTCCCTCAAACTCGTGGTGTAGGGGAGGACCACCTACAGGTGTGTGCCACCAGACCAAGCCACACGCAGCATACTTTTCTACTTTTTCTTGTTCTTCTCTTTGGTACAGACGGCATGTGTGACAGCAGAGTTCAGTGCTCTCTAGGGATTGTGCCTCATAGGCTAGAGGGCTTGTTCAACTTGTGACTCATCCTAAAAGTTCATGCTAGAAGACCCTATAATCCAGTTATTAAAGAAAACCCCACAAAATAATCTGATGGTGTTATAAGTGAAGTTACTCTCATTTTGCATGGGGTTACTCTGCAGACAGTGCTTGAATTATGGAGAATTTTAATGTTTTTCTGTGTTATTTCTCAGCAGGTCAGTACCACACTGGGCTAGCTTTGGGTTGTACTGTGTTTGGTTTTAGAAAATCACTCTCAGAGGTTGGCCAAGATGGCTCACTGCAAAAGGTACTTGCTGCCAGTTCTGACAACCTGAGTTTGATCAAGAATGGATTCCTGCAAGTTGTCCTCTAACCTCTACCCACATACCTTTCCGGGACACACACACACACACACACACACACACACACACACACACACACACACACACCCCACTTTAAAAAAAAAGAAGTAAGGACTGGAGTGATGGCCCAAAAGTTAAACGCACTGTCTGCTTTTCCAAAGGACAGGGTTCAATCCCTAGCACCCACACGATGACTCACAAATGTCTCTAACTCCAGTTTCAAGGGATCTAGAACCCTCTTTTGGCATCTGCGGGCACACACATGGTACACAGACACACATTCAGGCAAAAGACTCATCCTCATAAAATAGATAAACAGATAAAATGTTTTTTAAAAAACCATTAAAGGGGGCTGGAGAGATGGCTCAGCGGTTAAGAACATTGACTGCTCTTCCAGAGGTCCTGAGTTCAATTCCCAGCAACCACATGGTGGCTCACAACCATATGTAAGGAGAAAGGAGACCTGGTGCCCTCTTCTGGCATGCAAGCATACATGGAAGGAATGTTGTATACATAATAAATAAATAAATCTTTAAAAAAAAATAAAGGAGTTCTGACTTGGAATAGGAGCAGAATTCCCCACAATTTCTGAAACACCTGCTGCCACTTTTCTGCTTACTCACTCAAAGCAACATTCTCACTGATTTCACTGATTATTACGAAATCAGAATGCAGACAAGCTCCGTGAGACAACAGCGGTGGCCTACATGAAGCAGCGGTAGATACTTAGCCAAGGGTTACCCCCTTGTGGAAAACGAGCAGGCTCGTCTAGCTCATCAGAATGCAATTTTGCTTTTGTCTTTAATAAATGATAATATAGATGTAATAATTATTTTTAAACAAACTTGTTTATGGTTTATTATCAGTAAATATTTCATTTCTGTATCAGTTTTATAGTTTTGGTTGTGAGCCTAGCCTTTAACAACTGAGCCACCTCTCTAACCCTCTGGAGCAGTTTTATACACCTATATATCTGGGAATGTTTGAAATGTTCACAGGCCGACTCCCTGGGGGCCCCCAGGCCACTCCTGCTTGGGAGCAAGTAGGCTAACTGCAGATCTTCACCTTCGCCTCTATCCCTATGTGTCCAATCTCCCAGTCCCATCCTCAGCTCTGCTGCAGGACACCTGCTAGCCAAGAAATGAAAGATCTGTTTGATAAAAAACTTCAAGTCACTGGCAAGAGAAACTGAAGAAGATATCAGAAGATGGAGAGATCTCCCATGCTTGTGGATCGAGAGGACATAGCAAAAATGACTATTCTACTAAAAATCATCTACAGATTCAATGAAATCCCCATCAAAAGTCCAACACAATTCTTTACAGACCTTGAAAGAACAATTCTCAGTTTTGTATGGAAACACAAAAATTCAGGATAGGAGCTGGTCGGGGTGGTACACACCTTTAATGCCAGCACCTGGGCAGGCAGAGGCAGCAGATTTCTGAGTTCAAGGCTAACCTGGACCACATAGAGGGTTTTGGGATAGCCAGGGCTGTATAGAAAAACCTGTCACAAAAAAACAAACAAGCAAAAAACAGGATAGCTAGAATCCGAATAATAAAGAACTGCTGGAGGTGTCACTGTCCCTAACTTCAAACTGTATCACAAAGCTATGGTAACAAAAACAGCATGGTATTGGCACAAAAACAGACAGGATTATCAATGGAATTGAATTGAAGACCCAGACAAAATTTACACACCAATGAACACCTGATTTTTGATAAAAAAAAAAAAAGGCTAGAAATACACACTGGAAAATTGACAGCATCTTCAACCAATACTCTGGTCAAACTGGATGATTTCATGTACAAGAATCCAAATAGATTCAAACTTATCATCTGCTCAAAACTCAACTCCAAATGGATCAAAGACCAACACAAAACCAGATACATTGAAACTGATAGAAGAGAAGAAGGGGGTATCCTTAAACACAATGACTCAGGAAAAGACTTTCTGAACAGAACAACAATCGGGTAGGCACTAAGAATAACAATTAGTAAGGAGCCTCATGGAAGTGAAAAGCTTCTGTAAGACAAAGGACACCGACATTTGGACAAAGTCGTAGACTACAGAATGGGAATAGATTTTTACCAACTTCCTATCTGATAGAGGACTAATATCCAAAATATATAAATAATTCAAGAAACTAGACATCAAGAAAAAAATAACCCAATTAAAAATGGGGTAAAGATCTAAACAGAAAATTCTCAATAGGAAAACCTCAAATGGCAAAAAAAAAAAAAAACTCTCTTAAAAATATTCAACATCCTTAGTCATCAGAAAAATACAAATCAAAACGACTCTTGAGATTCCATCTCACCCCGGTCAAAATGGCTAAGATCGACAAAACAGGTAACAGCTCATGCTGGAGAGGATGTGGAGTAAGAACACCCTCCATTGTTGGTAGGAGTGCAGTTATACAGGTGCTGTAGAACTCAGTATGGTGGTTCCTCAGAAAGATGGGAACTGATCTACCTCAAGATCCAGCTGTATCACTCAAGCATATACCCAAAAATGCTGCATCCTACCACAGAGACACTTGCTCAACCATGTTCATTGCTGCTCTATTCATAATAACCAGACACTGGAAACCACCTGGATGTCCTCAACAGAAGAATGGATGAAGAAAATGTGGTACATTTTGCACCGTGGAGTACTACTTGGCTGTTAAAACAAAATGGCATCATGGAATTTGCAAGCAAACGGCTGGAGCTAGAAGAACCTCATCCTGAGGGAGATAGATATTCCAGACCCAGAAAGACAAATATGGTATGTATTCACGTATATGTGTATATTAGCTCTTAAGTCAATGACAACCAAACTATAATCCATAGAACCACAGAAGGCACACATAGAGTAAGGGATGAGAGGGAACAGATAAATCTCATCACGAAAAGCAAATACAATAGGTAAATCTGGATGGGGAGGGCTGGTATGGGAGGATCGAGTGGGGAAGGGGAGTGGAGAGGGGCTTGTGGAAGGAATACAAGGAGAGACAGGTAAAATAAATTAAAATATTGTTTAAAATAATAAGAAATGTTCACAGGCCAAGGATCTGTGAGAGGCAGGTTCCAGAAGTTCCAATGTGGAACAGAACTCATTCAAGTACAGCATTCACCTGTTTATTCCTGACCCCAGCTTCATGCCTCTTTGACAGTGACTGTCCCCGGGGTGCTGGTACTGTGACTCAGACTCACTTCGGTCCTAAGAACCTAGAAGACTGGCATGATTGGCTGGCTCCATTTACCAAACTGGCCCGAGACACTCACAGAGGAGGTCACACAACTGCTCCGGAGAGAAGCTGTGCTGGTCTTGTGCCCTTTCAGCTCCAAACACCAAGCTCTATCTACCAGGAAGCATCTAGAAAGCTGAGACCCTGTCCTCCCTCAGAATGCCATGGTCAGCCAGAACCACCAACACACTTTCACCACTCACTGCAGAACGGTTTTTCCTCAGCTGTGTCGAAAAATGCCTTCATCATCGGAGGGTCTTTGTCCAGCAAGTTGTCTTTCCAACTGTCAGCATAGTAGCCTATGAAACAAGTCAGAAACACCAGCGTGTGTTACATAAACATGAAAGTCACAGAGGACGTGAGGGCAGTTTACAACTCTCTCCCGCTCCATCTCCGGCCCCTAATGTGAGGACAAGAGAGGCCACCGGGAACATCCTGTCAATGCTCTTACATCTTGCTGGCTGTCCCCGTTTTAAGAACTGAAGGGAAGAAGGACCCTTCCGTGACCGCTCCCCTGAATTGGCCCTCAGTAACGCAGCAGGGAGTGCAAGTGACACTCTGGACACACAGAGAGTTTTCAGCTATGCATTCAAGGTCAAGCCGGATGGAGAGACAGCATCCCTAATCACGCGTGCAAAGCAATGGGGTCTTGTTTGCTTCATTCTGAAGATAGGACTCAAGGCCTCACAATGCAAACGATTTACTCTTTACCCCAAGTAATACACATAGTTCTCTCTCTGTCTCACTGTCTCTCACTCTCTGTCTCTGTCTATCTCACTCTGTCTTTTGCTCTCTGTCTCTCTCTGTCTCCCCCCTCCCCCGCTCTGCCAGATGAATGTCTCCCTGCAGGTCGATGCATAGTGAAGCCTCTTTCTGTCAGGAGAAATCTTCTTAGCCAACCTCTAACTCTGGAAAATGTCTCTGTGGTCTCTACAGTGTCTTTTCCCCACCAGATCCCTGCATGTGGACACAGGAGTCAGAGTGTAGAGAGAAAGTCTTTATAGACATCACCTGTTGAAAGGGATCATTCTGCAAGGCTCAGCCCTGGGCTGGGTCCCTAGCTCTGCGTGGACCTCCCCCAGCAGAAAGGCATGTGCACCGTGGGTGTTTTGTCCAAGCAGGGGCAGGATAGGCAAAGCCTGGGGAGGCTTGCAATCCTGCTAGTATCTTCTTTTCCATGACAGAATATTAAGTCTAGGAGGGCTGCAATAACCTCAATGTGGAATCCATTGTAGCTTGTTCTTAGAACTCTGGGTACACACTAGTTGTTATTTGTTTTGGCTCTGGTGTGTGTGTGTGTGTGTGTGTGTGTGTGTGTGTGTGTGTGTGTGTTGTCAATGCTGTTTTTGAAAAAGGGGGTCTTGAGGTTGGAGAGATGGCTCAGAAGTTAAAAGCATTGACCAATCTTCCAGAGGTCATGAGTTCAACTCCCAGCAAACACGTGGTGGTTCACAACTATCTATAATGAGATCTGGTGCCCTCTTCTGGAGTTCAGGCAAACATGTAGACAGAACACTATATAATAAATAAAAATATTTAAAAAAAAAAAGAGGGTCTCTATGTAGCCCAGACTAGCTCAAACTCTCAGTCCTCCCTGTTGAGCTGTCATGTTCTAACCTAACATTTTTTAAAGATTTATTTATTTATTATGTATTCAGGGGAAGAGGGCACCAGATCTCATTACAAATGGTTGTGAGCCACCATGAGGTTGCTGGGAATTAAACTCAGGACCTCTGGAAGAACAGTCAGTGCTCTTAACCTCTGAGCCATCTCTCCAGCCCCCTAACACTCTTTATAATTCAAGACTAGAGTAGTTCAGAGAACAAATTGACCAGGAAAAGTTGGTTATAATGTTTAGCATGGTAGTACACTCTTGTAATACTTGCTACTCTGGAGGGTGTAGCAAGAAGGTCTCAAGTTCAAGACCAGCCTAGGCTACAGAGTAAGTGCAAACCAGCCTAAGTTATACAGGCCTTATCTCAAATACTAAATAAAGCTGACTCTATAAAACTTTAGGAAATACAAACTGAGATGAATTTTTAGAGAGTAAAATGACTCTAAGATCTGCACAAAAATGAACTGTCCGTGAGAGATGGGAACTTGTTGGCCTTACCCAGGAGGGGACAGGATACCATTTGCCCAATGCCACAGTTGACACACTTGCCGTTCCTGTAATCCCGATAAGAGTCGCAGGGGTAGGCGCTGATGGAACAGTTATTTTGCAGGGATGCGATGTACAGGAACACGGACATCTGATGGTCACACTTGAAGTACTTCATGCCTTGATGATAAAGGAACCAAGAGCAGCTGCATGCAGCGTTTATGGGACGCGCATTTCTCATTTTACACAAGCACCGCCCACCACACCCTATCCCAGCTCCTGAGCGCCAGGCCCTGGGCAGAAAGCTTCCATGTGCTCAGGTCCACTTAATCCTTATGAGAACCACAAACGGGGACTCACAGCGACCAGTAGCAAGGTGGAGAGCAAAATTCATTAGGGTTGTTGTAAAAACAACGGCAAACCTCGAATTGGGGGTGGGGGTAGAGAGAATGCTCAATGCTTAAGGGTGCTTGTTGCTTCTTCCAGAGGA
>NW_004949141.1:2890492-2923619 GCF_000317375.1 Microtus ochrogaster
ACACCACACCACACACATCACACACTACACACACACCACACACACACATCACACACCACACTACACCACACACATCATACACTACACACACACCACACACACATCACACACCACACATACACCACACCACACACAAAGAGGGAGAGAGAGCAATGACAATAAGCAATTACAGAAACAAGGTAAACAGACCCAGAGAGGCTGGGTAATAAGGATGGCCCGAGTGGGGGAACACATGGCTCTCCCGGGGAAAGAGAAACAGAAGAGATCTTGTGGGTGGGGTGGAGGGGGTAGTGGATGGGAATGGGGATGGGAACATGAGAGATCAGTTTGGGATGGGTGGAGGAGGAAAGTACTAAAAGAGATGACTTGAAAGGGGCATTTTGGGGTTAGGTAGAAGCCTGGTGCAAGGGAACCCCCCAGGAATCTACAAGGATGACCCCAGCTAAGACTCCCAGCAATAGCAGATATGCAGCCTGAACTGGCCAGATCCTGTGACCAGGCAAAACTACCAGTGGAGGGACTGGGACACCAGCCCAGCCACACAACCTTCCACCTACAGTCTGTCCTGTCTATGGGATGTGCTGGGGTAAGGGTGGCCCAGAGATCGTGGGAGTGGCCCAGCCTGAGATCCGCGCCATGAGGGTCAGCCTACCCCTGACACTGTCTGGAGGGCCAGCACCCAAAGGCTGTATGGCACAGAGACCTAGGACAGAACCAAACACAACTGGAGGAGGAAGTGGCAATGTAATGATGCCTAATGGTATTCTGCTATACTCATAGATTGTTGACCACCCGATTGTCATCAGAGAGCCTTCATCCAGTAACTGATGGAAACACATGCAGAGACCCACAGCAAAATATTAAGCCAGGTTGGGGGAATCCTGCTGAAGAGAGGGAGGAAGGATTGTAGGAGCCAGAGGGGTCAAGGGCATCACAAGAAAACCCACAAAAACAACTAATCTGGCTCATAGGAGCTCATAGAGTCTGAACCAAGTCTGCATGGGACCAACCTAGGCCCTCTACATATATGTGACAGTGTGTAGCTTGGTCTATTTGTGGGAACCCTAACAGTGGGAACAAGGGCTGTCCCTAACATTTTGGCTTTTGGGAACCTATCCCTCATACTGGGTTGCCTTGCCCAGCCTTAAATAAAGGGGAGGTGCTTAATAGTCCTGCAACTTGATAGGCCATGCTTTGCTGATACCCATGGGAGGCCTTCCTGCCCCTTTCTGAACAGAAACAGAGGAGGACTGGATCGGGGTAGGTAGAGAATGGGAGAAAAGGAGGGAGGGGAAACTGCAGTTGGGATATGAAATAAATTTAATTAAAATAAAAACAAACCAATGTAATCAGCTCCTAGACCCTATCTTAAAAACAAGCTGGACGGCTCCCGAGAAATGGTATCTGATGAGGATCTCTGGCCTGCAGATCCACACACCCAGAAAGTGAAAAACGAAGAAGAAAAAACATCAGGAAAATAGGGCCCTGGGGAATGACTCCATGGAGGGAAGCGAGGTGGGGGTGCAGCTTTGAAAGAGAGGGCTGGGGAGGCCAGCAGAGAGGGTGAAAGGAAATACTGATCCTGTGGACAAGGTGGGGATAACCAAGATGGCTCTCTAATGGTGCAGTGGTTTGGATGAGAACGGCCCCATCAGCTCATCTGTTTGAAGGCTTAGTCACCAGGGAGTGGCACTATGAGCATTTGAAGGGCTAAAAGGTGTGGCCTCTGTGAACCCTAGAATGAAACTCATGTCTAAGCATGTTCTAAACATTGCCATCTCCACTAGCAAAACTGTTCTCAAGTTTCATGCTCACTCTAAAAACAAGTCATCTGTTGGCCAGTACAACCCAGGACCACAAATGTTTTTGAGAATTCAGGGGGACAGATCAAAAGGACATGCAGACTAAGCCGACTCCTAATCCTGATATGAGGTTGGCTGTCTCATTCGCTCGCTCAACAAATACTCAGAGGCATGTGTTCTCTGACCCTGTGGTAGGGGCTGAGGATGTGCCAGAGATCAGAACAGTACAGCTTAAAAAAAAAAAGAGGTGTGGCCATGTTGGAGGAAGTGCATCACTGGGGGTGGGCTTTGAGGCTTCAAAAGCCCACACCAAGCCCAGAGTCTCTCTCTCTCTCTGCCTATGGCTCAGGATATAGCTCTCAGCTCCGTCTCCAGTACCATGCATAGTTGCTGCCATGCTCCCTGTCATGAAGATAATGGACTATGCCTCTGAAACTGTAAGCAAGCCCCAGTGACATGCTTCCTTTTAAAAGACTTGCCTTAGTCATGGTGTCTTTTCACAGCAATAGCTCAGTGACTGACGGGAGCATGTGGAAGTTAAGTCTAGCTCATCTGTGTGTAGATGTAGGAGGGATGCCCCTACAGAGCCAACACAGATAACAATGGCAGCAAGGGCTGGCAAGAAGGTACCAGGCATTCCTGGCCTCAACATGTTTCCAGACAGCAATGGGACCACCATGACAGAGACCTAAGGGTCTAGGGGCTCAAGAGGCCTTCATGCTAGCTCCCTGGTGGCTGGGTTCTGTTTCTACGGAAGAACAGGTGATGGCAGGGAGAGGCGGGGGCAGGACTCTTTCTCAGTGGGTGTCACGAGGTGTTATGGTGCAGCTGGAGGCTGGTGACGCAAAGATGAGTAACAGAAGGCCTGGAGGTGATGGGGAGCTGCCAGTGTGATTCCAAAAAGAACTGAGCCCCAAGGTGGGTAATAAATATAGTTAGGTCTAAATAGGAAGCAATAAGCCAAGGAAAAAGGCACTGTGGTTGTGAGCAGTGGCTTGGGGGTGGGGCACCGAGTGCTGCAATGACACCAAGGTTTCTGTTTTCAATGCTCAGTTCAGCCCCCAAGGTAGACAGCAAAGGACAAACTGGGACCGAGAGGAAGATGCATGAGGCGCCTGAGTCAAACTGGACTGAGCTTTCTGCTTCCCTGCTCTGTAGGACTTCCTCTAGCAGAGCCCGTGGTGTCAGTAACGATACAGGGGATCCATGCGGTCACTCTGTCGCACAGGACAGGATCTGGGTTAAGCCCACTCACATCATCTCAGCTGTATTATCTTCAAACACTTTGCTGTTCCAATGTGGCCCTAGACCAATGCCATTCTGTACAGATCATCTTTAGCTCTTTCCAAACGCGTGAGTGTAGCATGTTAGTGTATCTGCACGTGGAGGTGTGCAAATACCAATGTGTGCAGGCACCAGGTGGCCAGAGGAGGGCAGCAGAGGTCCTGTTCTAGCTTTCTTCACATATTCCTTTGAGAAGACAGAATGCGGCCCTAGGTTGGCATCCAGAAAGTCTCAGTGGTCCTCCTGCCTCTGCCTTGCACAGTTTTTCGTGTGGGTGTTGGCATCAGAGCTCAGGCCCTTGTGCTTGGCAGGAAGCATGCTTGCCCTCTGAGCCAGCTCTCAAGCCCCCAGAGCATCCTTTTCAAAATGATTTTCCTTTCTCTAGCAGCAGTGAGGAATAAGTCAGAGCACTCAGGCAGGACTGGATTCCAACTCTGCCCCTCCTCTCACCTCTCGGCTGCCCTCCACCTTCCTGATTTGTGCTTTGTGATACATATTTCTGCCACCTCTATTCCTTCAGGCAATTTGTTTTCTATTTGCAATGCCCATTGATATCAGGTAATTTATTGTGGTTTTTTTTTTGTTGTTGTTATTTTGAGACAGGGCCTCATGGCTGTGCTTGAACACTTCTGATCCTCCCTGCCTCCACCTAGTGCTGGTGTTATAGGTATGTATCATCACACCTGTTAGCATCAGATATTTTAATATACCTTTCCAAACTACTGTCTTGCAAGGGATAACATATGACACTCACCTCCAAATATCGTCTTTGGGCAACCCGGTTGATCCAGTCCTCCATTGGGGTAGAAGTCTATGTTTCCTAGTGGTTCCTTGTAACCCAGCGCTAAAAGAGAACACAGAAGGGTTGCACGGGGACCTTGCACATCCTGACACTCTGCAGGCTTAGGCAGGGACTGTGTTGTGGTGGCTGCTATCATGGCCCTTATACCTATTTAAAGGTCTTGGCCAAAGCTGTCCGCTGGTGTGTTCGAAAGCAGCAAGCAAATTGCATCAGCGTGTAGGTCAGTGCTGGCTGAGCACAAAAATGGTGGTGGAATGGAATCGCACTGTTTCTAAAGACAGGCTCTGGGCTCTTGGCCCCTGCAGGGCTGACAAGATGACCTGTTTCTTCTTTACCTTTAGTCAGAGCAATCTAATTGCCAGGAGATTCCTGAACTTCAGTGTGCATTGTGTAAATCTTCACAAAATGAAACATGAAACAGTTTTTACTTAGTAGATTAAAATCTTAAAATTTTTTGGACCTGATCTAGAGAGACGGCTCAGTGGTTAAGAGTGGCTGCTACTCCAGAGGTGCTGGGCTGGGTTCCCAACACCCACATGGTGGCTCACAGCCACCTTCAATGGTTGTAACTGTAACTCCAGTCTCAGAAGATCCAATACCTTCTTCTGGCCTCTTTGTGCACCAGGCACACACATAGTGCACAGACATACATGCAGTCAAAACACCCATATGCATAGAAATAAAAGAATAAAAATAAAAGCTTTGGACCTAAGCCAGGTGCATTTTAACAACGTCTGCAGCACAGCTCTGGGGAGATTGGAGCAAGCAACTTTGATGAAGGGTGGAGGCTGGCAGGCTTTAGGGTTGGCTCGATATCACTAGGAAAAGCAAAACTTAGGGTCTGCCTCACTGAAAAACAAAACTCACTTTTGAGAATAAATAGCAAGCTGGAGAAAGGCGGCGCACACCTTTAATACCAGCACTCAGGATGCAGAGACAGAATGCGGATCTCTGTGAGTTCGAAGCCAGCCTGGCCTAAGACAGTCAGAGCTACACAGAGAAACCCTGTCTCAAAAAAGGAAGGAAGAAAGAAAGAAAGAAAGAAAGAAAGAAAGAAAGAAAGAAAGAAAGAAAGAAAGAAAGGAAGGAAGGAAGGAAAGAAGGAAAGAAGGAAAGAAGGAAAAAGAAAAAAGATTAAAAAGCAAATTGTTTTCTTCTGTCCATCTTAAAATGGCGCTAAAAGGCTTCAACTAAGCAAGGACTACTTTGCAAATGCCACAATGATAATGGACCTGTCCACAAGAAGATATTTCCTCCAAGATAAAGTCACTGATTGTCACACAGAAGTGCCCATGGTCCAGGGTCGGGGTAATTTTAAAAAGCAAAAACTTAGTTCTGTAGTGTCTGTGTGTGTTTGCTGCGCATGTGCCAGCATGAATTTGGAGGCTGGAGGACCACCTTTGGAAATGAGGTCTCTCCCTGGCATCAGATGGGTTCCAGTGATCACACTCAGGTGGTCAGGCCAGTGGCAGCGAACACCCTTAGCTGGTTTGTTGGCCTTTGTTCCCAGTGCTGGAGCACACACCACAAACACTACCACTGAGCTACATGCTCCGCCCTAGGTTCATGGTTCCTTAGCTAGTTGTATCACAAAGAGGGCGTAAAATTAAATGAGCACTCTGCTTTGTTCCATCCCTCCTCCCCAAGTTCCCAGTTGGCTCCTCCCAGAAACATTTGGATGTAGTGGACATCTTCCCCTTTTTATTTTTTTTAGCCACAGTCTTGATATGTAGCAGCCCTTGGCACCCAACCATGAGTATTACCCCAAGCCACACCAGCATGTACCGAATAGCAGATAAGAAACCTGGCAGTTGAGAGACAGAAATGACCTGGCCGATCTACAAAGAGTGAGGAGTAGGGTCAAAAGTGCTCTTGGTGGGGAGACACTGCGCTCTCAACACAGGGAAATAAGAGAAAAAAGTCAGGCACCCTGAAAACTGTTCATCTGAGGCCAGCGGTCTATGTATAGACAAGCCAGCTCGTGCTTGATTGGATTTGATGATCACTGGGAAAACACGAGGTGAGAGAAAGAGAAATCATGTCTGCTCCATCATCAGGTCCTGGGCCTAGCTCCCCCTCCATGCTGTTGGACCACACCCCCTACACTACCCACATGAGGGGAAAAGATAGCATCAGGAGATCCGCGGGGGAGACCGTGCGTCTTGGGGTCACTAATTCTCAAAGGAGTGTTACCATCAATGTCGGAGTGGATGACGTCCACAAACTGTGCGTCGCTGGGATCTAATCTGTCCTCAGGGGGTTTCCCGTTGTACAAAGGGCCAGCAGGGTCGAGACCTAAGAGAAAAAAGCAGAGAAGCTTGGCAGCCCCACGCCATGAATCACTGAAGCTGTCTTTGATCCCTCCTGGAGAGGATGGCTCACGGCTGCAGGGCGCGCTTGGGTGAGTAATTGTTAGCATCCCAGCCCGCAGCCAGGACTCCGGTCCAGAGGGCTTTCTCCCACAGTGTGGATGGTTACCCTGGCAGTGGCTCTGAGAACAGCAGTCAGGGTGCATGGGGTGGCCCAGCGGGGGAAGGGCCCCACAGGTGAGGTCAGAAGGGTAGAGAAGCTCCACCGGTAGCTCTGGGATCTAAACCCTTGTGCGTGAAGCTACACCCATCTGCATCCCCAGTCCTTTACTTTAAGACAAAGTTCCATCATAGAGACCAGACCGTCTTGAATTAGCTATGCAGCTGACCTCCAGCTGGATATCCATCTGCCCCAGTTTCCTGTGTGCTATTAAATGAAAGGCATCAATTAAATCAAATTAAAACATTAAATTAAATTAAAGGCACCCATAACCTCTCTGATCTTCCCCACTTTAAGGATTTTAGGAATTTCAGAAACCCTCCTCAGCTCGACCTTCATTCATTTACTAACTCATTTGAACCACATCACAGAACTAGGAGGCAGTGGTGGACCAGCATGATCCCATTCTACAGCTCCCAAGACCCAGACGACTCAAGCATCCGGGCCAGACACTGGCTCTGAAGTACATGCCCCTCCATCTGCTGTGCTCAGGGTCTCTCAGCACCTAGCAAAGCCAAGGCAGCTTTGAACTCCCCCCCCCCCCGCCAGACCTGGGTTTGGAAGCTCCTGTCACACTACAGACCAGGCCGACCAAATGCATCCCATAATACCTGATCTGTTTTCTTCATCTTGGTCAGTGTTAACTGGATTTTGTTACCACAGCAATGAAACCCCGGGAAATCAGGGGAGCCACACTTGGGATTCTAGACCCACACAGTGAGAACTTACAAAGCAGCGGAGTGTGGCAAAGGCCCCTCTTATTAGACCCCTGGACAAAGACAGCTTTAAAGGCATCTTCCTTAGGAGTTTGACCTATTTAGGTTTAAATTCACTTTATTCTGGTTCTGGGTGCTGGAGAATGAAGCCAGGACCTCATGCATGCTAAGCAAGTGTGCAGCCACACAACTAGTCCCCGTGGGTGTCCCTTCAAGGACACCTGCCCTTCCTGTGTTCCACACACAATCTAAGAGGCAGGATCCTTGCTTCTGCTAGCTGTTTTTCTTCTCTCCCAATGTCCTTGGGATCCCTAGAAACGTTTCTTCATCTTCCTCCCTCCTTTCCTTACTAATCCACCCCCAGCCTCCTGTTTCAGTCCTCTCCAACTGAAACTGGCGTGGGAGGGTGGGAGGTAACATCCAGTCACTCAAGGCCAACAGGTGGCCTCTGCACAGCAAGTCTTCACACAGCTAGAAAAAACTCCACAGCCTTGGGAAGAATTTACCCAGAAATCCCCCCAACCCCATCAGTCAACACCAACCACTTCCTGCCCCCAAAATAGAGCGAGTACCCTGGCTTGGAGCCTCCTGTAGACTTGGATAAAACATTTAGCTTGGGGTATTGAGAGGAGTGGGTGTGCAAGCCACACCCCAGGACTTATAAAATGGAAGTAAAATTATGGTCCAGAACCTGAACCTATATCTGTAATTAAAAGTGTTTAGCAGTCACCTAAAATGTGTGTGTTGCATGTATGAGTATGTATGAGTATATATTAGCAAGTGTGTGTGTGCCCATGTGTCTATGTCTGTCTGTGTGTCTATGTCTGTGTCTGTATATGCATATGGAGTCCAGAGGTTGTCATTGGTTGTCTTCCTCCATTCCCCCTCCATCTTATATATTAAAGTAGGGTCTCCCACTTGAACCCTATCTAGTCCAGCTTGCTAACTTGCTCCTTCCTCTGTCATCCCAATGCTGACATTATAAGTGAACCCCACCACCCCCGGCATTTATGTCAGTGCTGGGGATCCAAACTCTGGCTCTCATACTTGCTTGGCAAGTGCTTTTATCTGCTGAGCCATCTCCCAGACTAAAATGCTTGGGAAACAAATGGGGACTTGATTTTAAGAATATGAAGGGGGCTGGAGCAATGGCTCAGCAGTTAAGAGCACTGGCTGCTCTTCCACAGGACACAGGTTCAATTCCCAGCAACTGCAAGGTGGCTCACAACCATCTATAATAGGATCTGGTGCCCTCTTCTGGCATGAAGGGCACTCATGTGTTCGTGTGTGTGTGTGTGTGTGTGTGAGAGAGAGAGAGAGAGAGAGAGAGAGACAGAGACAGAGACAGAGACAGACAGACAGACAGACAGAGAGACACACAGAGAGAAAGAACTATAGGACTGGAGAGATACCTCAGCAGAATGTTGCTCTTCTAAAGGGCCCAAGTTTAGTTCCCAGCACACAACCAGGAGATCTGATGCCCTCTTCTGGCCACTGTACACATGGTATTGGCATACACACACACATACACACACACACACATACAAAATTTAAAACTAAATTTATTTATTTATTTATTGCAAAAAAGCATAAGGCTGGGGAATATAGCTCAGATCCTAGAGTACTTATCTTACATGTAGTGATGCCATGGGCTCAATGCCCAGCATATAAAATATTAAATTAAAAAATTTAAATTTCAGCTGGATGTGGTGGTGTATGCCTTTAATCCCAAACTTGTGAGGAAGAGGCAGGTGTATCTGAGTTCGAGGCTAGCTTGGTCTACAGAGTGGGTTCCAGGATAGCAGGGCTACACAGAGAAACCCTGTCTTGTAAAAACCAAAAGAGAATAAAAAATTAAATTTTAAGCCAGATGTAGGAGAACTTAAGAAGCTAAGACAGGAATATCTCAGACTCAAGGCCAGCTTGCGGGGGGATGAGTGAGTTCAAAACTAGTCTGGATACTACGGGGCCCAGGGCAACCTGGCCACACATAATGGGGCCCAGGCCACACAGCTAGCTGTCACGGGAGGCAGCACCGGGCTCCAGGAAAAGCCATAAGCTGACACCAGCCAGGGAGGGGCATCGAAAGGGAAGTACCTGACACCCCAACCATGAGATAAGATTAGATGAGACCACAAGATGTTCCTGAGCTCAGGACTCACCTCTTCTCCTTTCGCCCAAACTCCTAGACAAATGTCAGCCATTCAGGGTCCTGAACCCTGGAAATCCCCTCACCCAACCTCTACTATGGTAAAAACCCTACCCTGACTGTGCTTGGGACTCTCAGCCGCTGCGTCGGACAGATGGGGAGTCCAAGCTTAAGCTTGAAGAAAGGCTCTTGGCTTTAACATACAGGACACGGTCCTCTAGTGGGTTTCTGGGGGACTCCATGATCTGTGCATAGCAGGTACAGAGGCATTACCTCTCTCAAAAAGACAAAAATGTTGATGGTTCAGGGGGTAAAGGCTCATGCCACCAAGCCTAATAGCCTGAGTTCAACCCCAGGACCTATGCTATGTGGAGACCTGACTTTGTGAACTGTTCTCTGGCTTTTACAAGCATGCTGTGCCACACATACGCACCCACACACATATACACACAAACAAAATATATAGAAAATAAAAACAAAACTATTTTATGTTTACAATTAAAACTGGTTAACATCTTAATTAAATATTAAATATAATGTTAAATGTTTAATTATTTTAACTATAAAAGAGAAAATATTATTTAAAAGTTTAAAATAATAGACAAAACAAAACCAGCCAGGTCTGGTATATCGATCACACTTGTAACCCCAGCACTTAGGAGACTGAGGCAGGAGAATTGCCACGGACTTATGGCCAGTCTGAGCCTAGTGTAAGTTTCTAGACCTGGGCTGCAGAGAGATATCCTGTCGCAGAGGAACAAAAACAAACAAAAAAGAAACCAAAACAAAAAGAACCCAGTGTATCTAAAGACTGGCAATGTCAACGTAACCAATATTAAATGTGAGATTTGCTTTCTGTTTTATTTTTGTTTTTTTCTGAACCTTACCAATATTAAATGTGAGATTTGCTTTCTGTTTTATTTTTGTTTTTTTCTGAACCTTACCAATATTAAATGTGAGATTTGCTTTCTGTTTTATTTTTGTTTTTTTCTGAACCTTAGTCTTCAAAAGCCAGTGCATATTCTGCACCGACAGCCCATTCCAGTTTGCACTGGGTGCGTTTCAAGTGTCCAGTGGTCACGTGCAGCTAACGGCTAATGTGTTGTTTTTCCAAGGGTGGTGGCCAGACCACCTGCATCTGCAGGCTGAAAATACAGACTCCTGATCCTGGGAGCATCTCATGACAGAGCCTGAGCCTGGCATACCTAAGACTCAGGATTCATGTATGAATGAATGAATGAATCTAAAGAGAAGTCAAACTGAGAAAGATGCCTGGAGAAGAGGGGCGTAAGAGAGGAAAACGGCAAAGCCAACAGGCCGACCTGTCCTTGTCTCGGAAATAATAGTGACTTGTGTCCTTGGGTGACAGATCACATTCCCACCCCGTGACCCAGTGAGCACACCCAAGCCAAGCAAGGATACTGGGGCAGAGAATTCTCCTGAGGCTGCAGGCACTAAACTTGAGGCTCAGAGCTGATGAGACCTGGGGACATCGTGGAGGTAGAAAATTGACTTTTGTCCAGGTCACAGACCTAGCAGAAAGCCTGGCTTGGGGAATTTCCATAGTTAGAGGGTAGGTCCACTGAAGTTCACAGCAGTTGGGAGGACAGATCTGTCAAGGGGCACAGGAGAGAACAAGGCACTTGGGTAGAAAACACTTGGCCCAGGCGTGGACTTGGCCAATTTCTTCTTAGCTCTGGTCAATGACATCAAGTTGGTAACTTGAGGTTAGTCACTACAGAGGAAGTCAGCACAAAAGCCAGCAACTGCTATAAGTCAACACCCCGTACGACACCCCACTTCAACACAACCTGGGAAAAAAACAATCCCACCTACCAAGAAAGGGACTCCTAAAGTGACACCAACCTGAACCAGCTGACTGACTCTCTCTCTCTCTCCCTCTCTCTCTCTCTCTCTCCTCCCCCACCCCCATAAAGATACATTGTTTTGTAAAATATACTGATAATTGAACTTTGAAAACTACTTTGTTTCCCTAGAAAAGTGTGTCAATTGGGTAATTGAGGCAGCTTTGGCCTTTGGGAAAAGTGGAAGAAAAGAAAACTTCCAAGACAAACTTTGGGAAGCAGTGGCCGCCAATGGGTGGGTGGGTGGGGTGCTGGAGTGGTAAGCATGCCCCCAGATATATGTTTTGAATCATCTACATTTCCTCTCCTCCCATACACGTCTATCTCACCGGCCCCCTGCATTTAAGACCTGGCGTGAGGATGGAAAGGTGAAAAGTTCTGTGCGGCATCCCTCAGCCCTGTCAGCAGCTGTGGAAAATTCCTAAGCTCCAGGCAAGAGGTCCAGAAAAGAAGTCTTTGTCCTTTAGGTTTTGGCCTGCTGCAGTTTGGCGTGTTTTCATTCTGAGTTTGCTAGAAAGCTGGTCTTTAGACAGCCAGGCCCAGCCGCCAACCCCACCCCCACCCCCCGCAGCGAGTCCCCAGCCACGCCTGGAGAGTTCTAACTATGTAGTTCAGGCCAGACTGGATTAAAAACAATCAAGGGAATCAATCAATATCCCATGGGAACTATAAGAGAAATAAAGTCACAGCAAAGCTTTTCTATGACACACCACAGTTCATAAAATGCATTACATATATTTTATTAAGTCATAGGCCAAGGTTAATGTTATCAAGGATTAGGTTGCCTGTTTGGTGCTCTCCCAGAGAGCAGCTGCCCAGGTGAGACCCTGGTCAGTGACAGAAACCTTACCTGTGATTCTTCCCAGCTTCCCAGCGTACATTTTCCCCACAAATCCAGATATGTGCGCTCCTAGACTCACTCCAATCATATAAATGTTGTCCAGAGATGCTCCGTTGGCCTAGAATTCCATTCATAAATTGTAAGAGTTCAGGAAATGGATGGCACTTGCGGGGATGTCCCAGCTGTCTGCTTTGGAGGGATATTCTTAAGTACCCTCCGTCTGCTGTCTCACTCTTTTGTAGGTGGGCATGCACACACATCTATACACTTATGTGTGCCGTCCAGAGGGCGAAAGGTCTCATGCCCGGAGAGATGGCTCATTGAGAACACTTGTTGCTTTTACAGAGGAGCCAGGTTCAATTCTCAGCCCCCAAACAGTAGCTCACAACTGTGTATAACTCAGTTCCAGGGGATCTGATGCCTCCTCTGACTTCCGTAGGCACCAGACATGCATGCGGCATACATGCATGCATGCAGGCAAAATACATGGAGATATTTTAAAAAGAAAAAATAAATCTTTCCTTTTAAGTCAGCTGCCTCCCTCAATTGAGCTCCCCACCTAATTTTTTTGAGACAGGATTTCTCAGTGAACCTGGAGATGGTTGACTTTTAGACTAGCCAGCAAGCCCTAGGGATTTTTCTCTCTCCCTTCCCAGGATCTGGGATGACAGGCAGGCACTGTGCACTGCTGTTCCCAGAGTTTTCATATAGGTTCTGGGGGATGAACTCGGGTGTTCATATTTACACACCAAGTATTTACCAATTGAACCTACTTCTGAGCCCCTATGGTCTTAATTAAATGTCAAAAGCAGGCTGGAGAAGTAGCTCAGTGGTAGAGCACCTGCCTCATATGTCATAAGCCTTAGGTTCAGTTCGCAGCATGACAGAAAAGCAGGGACCATTACAGCATCCCATAATGCCAATTCTACTACTACTTTAATACACAAATGAGGACATCGAAGCCCAGAGTTGAAGTCATCTGGCCCAAGGAAAACAGTACAAAGCAGGATTCAAACCAATCTAACCACAAATGTGTGTCTTTGGTGTCTCCATCCTGACTGCTGGTCATCGAGTAGGGACATTTTTAGGGATTCCAGAAAGTGGGGGAGGGGATATAACCCTGAAGGCAGACTGCTGAACAGCTTGCTCTGAGCCACCCACATATTACCTGCTTGATGAGGAGCTCATGTACAGCTCATGTCACCACCAGACACAGTGGTCACTGCAAGCAGTGCTTTTGCTATTGTTTACAAAGGGCAGCTCCACTGGGCTGTGGTGGCACACGCCTTTAATCCCAGCCCTCTGGAGACAGAGGCAGGCTACAAGACAAAGCTCCTTTCACAAGGTTTTTTGCCATCATCTGCAGAAGAGTATTTACAATGATATTGTCCTGTACCCCTTCCTTGTGAGGTAGGTGATGGGAGCAGCCACACCCCTTCCCCGGGTCTACTCAGATTGTCACAGTGTTTCTCCAAATGTCCCCCACCATGCAACCAAGTGATGCCCCTTTGGCTTTAAGCTCCCAAACAAGTATCCAGGGTCATCTAAGGGGAAGTCTGTCTTACCAGCATTTGGTCGATAAATTCCTTCAAAATAAGAGCTACTCTTCTAGTCTTGTCAGAGGCGTGGGTGTATATCACGGTTGTTGCTCCTCTGTTCCAGTCAACAACCACCACGTTCATCTCTTCTACATGGAGCAAACTCAAGACCAACTCCTTCATCCAAACAGGAGGGGAGCCTGTTGGCCGGAAGCCATGGATGATGAAAGTGGTTTTCTTGGTCACGTTTAGGCTCCCCAGAGCCGTGGAGTTGATGAGCTGTGCACAGGGCTGGTTTCTCTGTGTGTAGAGCATCAGCCTCACGTTTAGTTCTGTGCCAATCACCGCACTGTGGAAGCTCAGTCTGGTGAAAGACGGGCATGTTTCATCCGTGTCTGGAAATCAGAACAAGATGGCATCATGCAGTGCCTCCTACACAGGGTATCAGGCAGAAAAGTACCATGATCCACTCCTTGGGGCACTTACAATTCCTCACAGTGCCTCACAGGGCCTGTATCTTTTCACCTGTGTGAAATTGTAATGTCATGTTTGTTCGAATATTCCTAAGGAATGACCCCTGGTTGCTCTAGACATCTTTCTCCAGACTCTTTCAGGGTCAAAACCACAAGTTAGCTCAATGACGCCTTGGGCTACCCTTCCAGCCATAAGCATATTCTCACTCCCCAACTCCATCAGTGCCTGTATGTGCCTCACTTATAGCACAGTGAAATCCCTTTCAGGATGTATTCTGGGTGTTTTGCATGGGTGTGTCTGTCCTGTGAGACCTGTTGAATCGTAATTTCTAATCTGTGTGTCCTCAGAGAGACAGAACACAACACAAGAGTCATCAAAGGGTCTTCATGGTCTCTTGTGCAGCACCCTCAGCTGCAACAGTGGTCAGAGTGTGTGTGCCCTGCCCTGAGCCCCTGAAACTTCAGGCCATGTCAGCTGGCGATGGCCCCCTTTCTTATCAATTCCTCAAACTCTCCTGTCAATCCTCCATGTTGTTAGTTGAAGATGTGTTACATTTGCTTATGATGTGGAACATTTATTTAATGATGAAAAGATGTGTTGCATTCTTATGTTGCATTTGTTTAATTCTGTGAAGCTGTGTTACTTTGCCTGTCTAAAACACCTGATGGTCTAATAAAGAGCTAAAGGACCAATAGCAAGGCAGAAGAAAGGACAGGCAGAGCCAGCAGGCAGAGAGAATAAATAGAAGGAAATATCTGGGAAAAGATATCAAGCCCCCTAGCCCCATGGCCAGACATGGAGTAAGAAGGAAAGAAAAGCTATACAGAAATAGAGAAAGGTAAAAGTCTAGAGGCAAAAGGTAGAGGGGATAATTTGAGAAATACTGGCTAGAAATAAGACAAGCTAAGGCCAGATATTCATCAGTAAAAATAAGTCTCCTCCGTGTGTTTATTTGGGAGTTGGGGAGCTGGTCCTTAAAGAGCAAAGAACAAAGAGTCAAAGAGCTAAAGTAAAATAAAAAGCCGACAACACCTTCAGAACACTCTGCAGAACAGCCCTGGGAGGAAGTTGGGCTCAAGGAAGACACAGTACAAACCTGGAAGATCTTTTCGTTGCCGCTTGAGACCAGATCTTAATATAAAAGCCGTATTAAGTAAATTCGGCTTCAGACTTGCTACATAGTCCGATTTAGCCCCACGCCTGCAGCCCTCCTATCTCACTCTCGTAAATTCTAGGACTGTAGCATGCCTGGCTTGGAGCATCGCTCTGGGAATGTCACTCAGTGGGAAGTGTTTGAAGACTGCTTCCAGTCGCTAAGGAAGAATCAGCAGCAATATTGTGGAGCAACTGGGCAAGGCCTTGCTCAGTCACCACTCCAGGGCACTGCAGAAAGGCTGGTGAACTTTGTGTGTCTATAACGACAGGCTGGTGAACTTTGTGTGTCTATAACGACAGAGGATGACGAGGCCACAGTGCCACCGTCCCAGTGCTGACCTTGGAACTGGAACCCAACTGTGACAGTGTAACGCATAAACATAAAGTGAGAACCACGATCTGTCTTCTTGACAAAGGATCACCATAATAAATAGTGTAGGAGAGCTGTGGGAATGTTCTAGATTAGAGGATTCCAGAGACAGGATAAAGTAGTGCATGACTTTGCCCTAGGGTAGCTCTTGCAGTAGAAGAAAAAATGCAATAAAAATTGATATCTAGGCAATCAGGTATAAGTGTGGCCTCGGCTTTCAGTTCATGGAGACAGATAGTCACATGATGGTTGGTGTGGTGTTTTGGCTCCCGTAGGCGCATATATGTGAATGCTTAGTCATCAGGAAGTGGTCTTAGCAGTCACCATCGCTGGGGCAGACCTTTGAATAGCTGCTTTCTGGAAGAACTTTGACCTTGAAAAATCACTGTAAAAAGCAGTAAAGAATTTTTATGGTAAACAGTGGTCATTTTCCATGATCTGTGGCATTGTTTTCCTGAAGGGGCATTGCAGCCATTCCTTGACTTCGGTCACAAGATGCCTCAGGCCCACCTGAGGCTCTTGGATTATTGTGTACTGAAAATGGTACACCATAAAGGACTAAAGTCATGAGGGCCTGTGATGCTTTCCTTTAGAGAGATGAACAGATTAGATAGGACCTTGGTATGAGGAAATACTTTACCCCCAAACCAACCTTGTGTAACAATCAATAAATCAATAAATATGCCTTTGCCCGGCTGTTTGGGGTTCTGTTAATCGGAGACTGGACCTTCTTGCTGCCACACAGGCCTTAAAATTTCATCTTGAAGTGTCTTCTCTCTTGGACTAACCCACGAACCAGAGACCACTGTTTGAGAAGAGTTTAGGAGCTGTGCCTTGTTGGAGTGGGTGTGGCCTTGTTGAAGGAAGTGAGTCACTGTAGATGGACTTGGAAGTTTCAAAAGTACAGTGTAACTTCTCTCTCTCTCTCTCTCTCTCTCTCTCTCTCTCTCTCTCTCTCATCTCCTCTTCTCTCCCTCCCTCCCACAATCCCTCTGCCTGCAGTTTAGGATGTAGCTATCAACTATCCCTCCAGCCCCAAGCCTGCTATGCCTGTAACTATACCCCCACCAAGATGATAACTGACAAACCTCTCAAACTGTAAGCAAGCTCCCAGTTAAACACTTTCCTTAGAGACCTTGCTGTGGTCACTGGGTCTCTTTGCAGCATCATAAAAGAGAAAACCCCAATGCTTAGAAACTATAACTAAAGCATTTGAAGGTACAGGGCCAGACTTCTTGACAAATGATTCAGAAAGTAGAAATAGATAGCTAACTGATGATGAAATGTGTGTCCAAGTGTTGAAAATAAATTGGTCCAGGGCTGCAGGGTGGGCTTAGTGACTGAGCACAGGCTCTTGGAGGCCCAGGAAGTTCTACAAAGAACCAGTAAGTAAACCTCTGCAAAGATGTGCTGCTGTTCTGTGTGCTCCCTTATTCCTGTAGCCTTTCTAAAAGTGTTCAGTTCTTTCCAAGTAAGCAGAAAGAAGGAAAGGGCAGAGATGCAATCATGATGGGCAGAGGAGCAGATAGGCTGTGAACAATGACATCAGAAGGTAAAGTTGGCCAGATATGGTGGCACATGCTTTTTAATCCCAGCATTCAAGAAGCAGAGGGAGGTGGATCTCTGTGAGTTCAAGATTGGCCTGGGCTACATAGTAAGACCCTGTAAGAAAGAAGAGAAGGTGGTGGCGGCTGTGACAAAAGCAGGGCTGGAGATGTAGCTTCATGCTACAGCATGAGACTAGCAGTATGGATTCAGTACCTAATAGTACAAAAGAGGAAGGTGGGAAGGAATGGGGAGGGGAGGGTAGAGGAGGGATAGGGAAGAAAGGGAGGAGAGGCAGGGAAGGGAAGAAAGGAAGTAAGGAACAAATGTAGGTAGATGCTTGAGGCTTTGGTTCAAAGGGGAACGGCGGAGATTTTGAAATAAAACAAAGGTCAAGTGGCAAGATGACAGAGGTAGGGGCTGGGGTGACGGCTCAGCTGCTAAGGGCACTGACTGCTCTTGCAGGGGATCTGGTTTTGTTACCCAGCATCCACGTGGCAGTGCACAACTTCCTGTAACTCCAGTTCCAAAGGTTCTGCTGCTTTCTTCTGGCCTCCAGAGGCATGAGGCACCCACACGCATATATTCATGCAGCAATATATTCATGTAATGTATGTTTGTATGTTTGTGTGTGTGTGTGTGTGTTTGTGTGTATGTGTGTAGAGATAAAAGAGGTAAATGAAGAGTTCCGTGGTCCCTGGGTTTGGAATTTGACAGAATCTGGCTTTTGCAGTCGTACATAATGCTTCAGTCAAGAGCTGCTAGGAGAGGCCTTGGGGAGCTGCTCAGAGGCGGAACACGTGTGCATGTGCACAGGGCCCTGTGCCAACCAGGAGACAAAAGGCAGAGAGACAAATGAAGGTGTGCTGTGGACTGATCCTTCTGTACACCGTGAATATATATTACTCTCACTGGGGAACAACAAAAGGACCAGCCAATAGCTAGGCAAGATTTTTCAGGACAGAGAGGATGCTGGGAAGAAGGACAGAGTCTGGGGAGTTACTAGCCAGACTCAGAGGAAGCAGGACATGTACAAAATGAGGAAACAAGCCATGAGGCACGTGATAGAACTTAAATAAGAAATACAGGTTAATTTAGGCTGTAAAAGCTAGTTAGTAGCAAGCCTAAGTTATTAGCCAATCATTTATAATTAATATTAAGTCTCTGTGTGCTTATTTGGAAGGGGCTGGTGGGACAGAATGACCTACAGTCTGACAGAAAAGTTCACTTACAAAAGGTGAAAATGCTAATTGGTTTCCAAACACAATGTAATGACTAGAAACCTCATTATTTGAAATACAATTATTTGCAAACCACCCCATAAGGCACTATCTCACATTCTGCTTCACTGAATGAGGGCAGCTCACTTGGGAGCACAAGTCACAATACCAAGCCGGAGAGCATCTTTTGGGGCAAGCCAGAGAGGTGGTAAGGGACCAGGGACGGAACAGGAGGAGAAGACCACAAACTTGCAATGGGCCACCAAAAGGCAAGGGAACCTTGGGGCACCACAGGACACCAGAAGGCAAGGGAACCCTGGGACACTAGAAGGCAAGGGAACCCTAGACACCATGGGACACCAGAAGACAAGGGAAACTTGGGACACCACAGGACACCAGAAGGCAAGGGAACCCTGGGACACCACAGGACACCAGAAAGCAAGGGAACCTTGGGACACACTTGTTCTGAGTTCCCTCAATGGAAATTTGAGAATTAATTTGTGCTGGTCAGTTTTTTTGTCAACTTGACACCAGCTAGAGTTATCGGGCTACTTTTGGTCATGGCTTTTATCGCAGTAATAATAACCAAAGTAATACACAATGCTCTGGACCCTACCTCTACCCTGGTATAGTCAGGCATGGCTTCGGTAGTTAGTAGGTCAATGGTTCCGTGTCATCCCTTCACTTCCTCTTCCTAGAGAAGGCATGCCCTGGAGAACAGGGACTGCTCCTGTCTGCTAAAAGAGCCCTCCCTGAGCGACACCTCTCTATTTAACTGGTCATCTTACAATACAGGAGAAGCTGTAGCATTGGGCTGAGCCATGTGGGTTTTATCTGTCCACAAAGTTAAGTTTTGCTCCAGTCTGTGTAATTACTCTCCAGATGGCCTGGGGAAATCACGCTGTTTTTCACACACTGCCTGTCTGTCCAAGAGAGGAATGTGGCTGGGATTGATCCTGAGTGAGGTCATACTGGGGATGACAGATGTCCCTTTACCGAGAAGAGGACTACTTCATTATTACTAGGCCTTAAGACACATGACCCTTAGGCCAGTGGGTTAGAAGCCACACATTCATCTGGGTCCTTGAGAGACAGGAAATTGATGAGCTGAAGGCTAGCCTGGACTATCATGAGAACGTGTTATAGAGGGTGGGGAGGAATCTGTAGAAAGCACGGGGGACTTCTCCATGCCTCCTGACATGCCACTGTCCTTTAACCCCGTCTATCTGAAACATGAGAAATTGCACCTGTCTTTTCCTGGTTATTTTGGAATTCATTTACTCTGAACTAACATTTCCTCCCATCCTGTGGTCTTTTGAATGAACATGGCTCGTATATCTGCATGCTTATTCCCCAGTTGATGGACTGTTTGGAAAGGATTAGGAGGTGTGGCCTTGTTGGAGAAGATGTACCACGGGGGGTGAGCTTTGATGTTTCAAAAGCCCATGCTAGGTCTTTTCTCTCTCTCTCTCTCTCTCTCTCTCTCTCTCTCTCTCTCTCTCTCTCTCCCTCTCCCTCTCCCTCTCCCTCTCCCTCTCCCTCTCCCTCTTCTTCCTCCCATCCCCCCTTTTCTCTCTGCCTGTAGATCTGGATGTAAAGCTCTCAGCTACGGTTCCAGCACTACGCCTGTCTGCCTGTCTGCTTCTTGCCACAGCAATGGACTAACCTCTGACACCATAAGCAAGCCCCTAATTAAATACTTTTACGAGAGTTAGTTTGGTCACGGTGTCTCTTCACAGCAATAGAACAGGGACAAAGACACACCTCTATCCCATGAAAGCTGTCCTCTTACATGAATGTCCGAACTTTGTCTCGGGCATTCATCGTCAGTCTGTCTGAAGTAGTTTCTGAACTGTGCTGAGACAGAGGCTTGCCCTGCCCAATCTTTCTAACCCTTCCTTTCTTGGGGGTCAGCCCTGCAGCATGCTGGGACATCTTCTTGCCCACTCTTCCCTGCTAACAGAGCTCTTGAGCTGGTTGCTTCCTTTGACTTGGTTGGAATTTTTTTTTTATTACACTAATGAGGAATGACACACGTGTGTCATGGTGTGGAGGTCAGACAGTCGCTGGCTCTCTCCTCCTGGAGATGGAACCCTGGTTAGCAGGCTTGGCAGCAAGTGCCTTTCACCGTTGAACCATCTCACTAGTCCCCTTGGTTTGGAATTTTTTGGCTTCAAGCTCATGATGCTTCTGCCTCAGCACCCCTAGTCCTTGAATTATGGGCAAGTAAAGCCATGGCTGGTTCAAAATTAAACTTATTGTTTATTAATTTTTCCTAATTATTTTTTCTCATTGAAAAATGTTTTGTGAGTATATCATGTACATATTCATTATCCACAGAGGTCAGAAGAGGGCATCAGATCCCCTGGAACTGGAGTTCCAAATGGTTAAGAGCTGCCATGTGGGTGATGGGAATGAAGCCCGGGGCCTCTGGGAAGGCAACAAGTGCTCTTAAGCACTGAGCCGTCTCTCTAGTCCATCAGTAATTCTGCAGTGTTGATGACCAACCAACTCAGGGCCTTGTGCATTCTCCCACTGAGCTCCAGCTTTGGTTGCCAGAACTAAACATTTTAAAAAGAAAACAATGAGTTTGAGGTATCATGGACCACGTCAGAAAGGAATTTAAGCTACTTGGGGTCAGGTATTGAGTTGCTGCTGTTCTTGTTGCAGCAAATGTGTTCCCAGTATTGGAACTTTTCATTGGAGTCAAACTCTCAGCAATTTGGAGAGCATACGAACAGGAGCCATTGTGAGAAACTAGTGAGTTCAGTGGCCTCACACACAGAGAGTTCCATATGTCTTAGTTTATGATAGTGTATTTAAAGCTATGAACTATTTTATGCTTCCCAAAGGCAAACAACTTTGGGGCTATTTTATTTATTTCTTACAAAGTCAAGGTTATTCAGAGTTCAAGTAGGTAACCACAGAGTGTACTAAACTGGTTTTTCAAGCTTCACCTTCTCTCATAGTTCACTGAAACAGGAGAAACCATGCCTGTTCCTTCTGGACTCCTTACCCTGAAATAACATTTCTTACCGACGACTGGAAAATCACAGTGACATGGACTCCGTGTACAATACCCTTCAAGGAAGAACCTGCCTTCTAGTCAGAGGTGGCATAATTATTCTTTATGACCTTTCTTATGTTAAAAGAAACAGATTCAAGTAGAAAATCAAGGCAATCATCAATGACCTTTTTACCTTGTGTAGCTCAGGCTGGACTTGGCTCACTATGGAGCTGAGGATGATCTTGAACTTCTGATCTTCCTGCCTCCACTCCTTGTGTGCTGGGATTAGAGGTGCTGTACACCACATTCAGGTTTTGCAGGGCTGGGGATCAAACCCAGAGCCTCATGCAAGCTAGGCAAGCGCTTTATCAACTGAGCTACATGGAAGTCCCGCTGGCCTGCAGTCCCATCGCATTTTCTTATTATCTGGCCAGGCCTACGCACATACTGTCCATGGATGCTCCCCTGCTGTACTAGCTGAGTTAAGTGGGCATGAGTATCATCTCATAAAACTTTAAGTATTTACCATTTGGTTCCCTACAACGTTTGCTTTGTACAGTGTCTTGATGAAAAGCCAATACAGTTTTGGGGAAAGCATGGGTGTGAGAGTCAGCCCGCCATTCACCAGCTGTGTAAGCTGGCATAGCCAATTGCCTAACCTCTCTTGTGCCTCCATCTTGCATTTATAAAATGACCATCCCAATGCTAACCTTTGAGGAAATGCTACACAGAGGCAAGTTGAATTTGAAGCCAAAAGCTTGTGTCCTTACATACATGTAATTATTTGAACGTGAAATGTCTTCCACAGGTTCATGTGTTCAGACACTTGTCCCCAAACGGTGGCACTATTTGCAGAGGCTGTAGAACTCTTGGGAAGTGTGTCCTAGCTGAAGGAAATGTCCCCGAGGACTAGGCCTTAAGGATTAGAGGTTGGGCACCCTTCCAGTCCCAGTTCTCTGCTTCCTGATCTGCTCAGGTGTAACAGCATCAAGCGCTCCACCCCGACCATCAACGTCGCAAGGTGCCATGCCTTCCCACCATGAAGGACAGCATCCGTTCGCACCGTGAGCCAGAGAAACTGTTCCTCCCTTAAGTTGCTTCTGCCAGGTGTTTTGTCACAGCCACGGGGAAGTGAATTCAATACGCTCCTTACAGAGCTGAGGTATGGCTCAGAGGTAGTGCATTGCGCTTGTGGGGCCCTGGGTTCGATCCTCAGCACCACATGCATGCGCATGCACACACACAGATATCCTTATGTATTTTGAATCAACTGCACACAGTTCATCAACACGCTAGCATAAAGAGAAAAAAAGGGAAGGGACTCTCTCAATAAAGCTGTGTGATTAGGTCTGTTTACACAGCATCAACGACACTCATAAACTGCCGCACAAGGAAGTAAAGGCAGCCTTGGGCCACCAAAGAACAGGTTGCTGGTTAGAAATGACTCTTTTCACCAGCAGTACAGGTGACAGCACAAAAAGCGGTCTATCTTTAAGTAAATTTTTAACCTTTTGTTCACTATGCATTTATTTGCAATACTTTTGATAATTTAAATATTGCATTATAGCCTCACTCACTGGGAGGGCCAGATGGCTCAGTGGGTAAAGGCGCCTGCTGCTAAGCCTAGTGACCTGAGTTCGGAACCCAAAGAGTGGGAAGGAGAGAGCTGGATGCCAGCAAGTTGTTCTCTGAACTTCACCAGCACATTGTGGTGTGTGTATATATGCACACACGTGCACACATCCACAAATAATCACTTATATGTCATTTTTAGTTAAAAAGCGTGGCACTGGAGAGATGGCTCTGCAGGCAAGGTCACTGGCTGCTCCTCTAGAGCATTGCCAGCACCCACGCCGTGGCTCACAACTATCTGTAACTCCAGTCTCCGAAGAGAGGGCGCCTTCTCCTGGCCTCTGTGGACACTGCAGGCACATGGTGCACAGAATACATTCGGAAAAACACTCAGACACATAAAAATAGCCAGAAAATGAACAATCACTTGGTTTCTGAGTTTTGGTGTCCCTCCTCATACATGTTGTTTCTGGGGAATGCCGTTCACCTCACTCACCTTACGCAAGCCCCCAGACTGTCAGGGCTGGTCTAAGAATCATAAATGATGCCTAGGAGGTCTCCAGAGCCTTGGCACTCAGTAGATGCCACATAGCAACTGTTGATGTCGATGACAGACCGGGACAATACTATTTACCACCTATGGTTGGATAAAGACTTGAAGTGATGCCATCAAGAGGGCTGAAAATAAATCCCAATATAACTAATATAAAATTGCTAGGCCAATTCTAAGCTTCATTTCTCAGCATGCCTTTATGATTTTTAACAGTTTCAATCAGTTTACAAAATTGAGTTCTACCATCTCATCCTTTGCATTATTTTATTTTTAAAATTTTAAAATTTCATTATTAGTCCATGTGCGTGTGCACAGGTTCTTGCATGCCACAGCTCATGCATGGGGAAGAGTCAGTGTTCCCCTTTCACCTTTCTGTAGGTTGGGGTTCCAACTCAGCTCCCAGCCTTGTGCAGTGGGTGCTTTTACCCACAAGGCTATCTCACCAGCCCCTCACCAGTATTCGTTTAAAAAAACATCTTTGGGCATTTCTGAAAAGCATCAGAATGAACTTAATGAGTACTTTTCCTTTCCCTCTTTCTGGCACATGTATCTGCGTGTGGTGTGTGTGTTAATGTGTACACATGGTCACATGTGTGTGGGTGCACACATGTGCTAGTGCATGCAGAGGCCAGAGGTTGACAGATGTCTTCCTCAATCGCTCTCCACCTGGTAAACAGAGTCAGGGTCTCTCGCTGGGACCTAGAGCTCCCTGATTCAGCCAGCCCAGCTGGCCAGCTTGCATAGGGATCCTGTCTCACTCAGCCCACGGAGTTCTGAAGTTGTAGGAGGGCCTCCATACCCCTTAGGCAGTTATGTGGTTTCATCTTTTCTTGGCCAGCGCTTTATCCACTGAGCCATCTTCTCAGCCCCAAAGATTACTTTCATTAAAATTAGCTTATTACTGGAGCCAGCAAGATGGCTCAGCGGGTAAAGGCAGCCGATACCAAGCCTGACAAGCTGAGCTCTATCCAGTGCCCACCCACACAGTGGAAAGAGTGAGCCGACTCTTACAAGCTGTACTCTACACGGGCACTGCGGCTTGTGTGCCCACACATATTAAGTAAATACAGCAGTAGAAATAGTTTCCTATTTGGACCTTATCTAATCCTGGACTGGAGCCGTTTCTGCTCCATCTACTCTGCTTCTGAGGTTTCCTGTTGGTTTGTTTTTTCATTTTTAAAGTTATTCTTAGGGTTGGAAATGTAACTTGGTAGTTGAGTGATTGCCCAGTGTGTGTCCTAGGTTTAAAACTAGCACCATTT
Organism: Microtus ochrogaster; assembly: GCF_000317375.1. Lineage (NCBI taxonomy): Eukaryota > Metazoa > Chordata > Mammalia > Rodentia > Cricetidae > Microtus > Microtus ochrogaster. The sequence goes on from NW_004949141.1 coordinate 2,915,177, forward strand.
GCCGCTACCCCAAACAAAGGTTGTTTCCTTAGACTAAATCACTTGCAACGCTTTTACAAGTCACAGAACGTGAACGGTGTACAGGTCTGATATCTGCCCCTGTGGCCCAGGCCTTTGATCCCAGCACAGAGGCAGATGAATCTCTAAGTCTGAGGCCAGCCTGGTCTACGAGAGTTCCAGGACAGCCTGGGCTACACAGAGAAACCCAGTCTAGGAAAACAAACAAGCAAACAAAGGCTGTGTCGGAAGTCATAGCCACAAGCTTTGTGTGGAAAGGAAGTATGCTCCTAGAAGGGCTGAGAGTAAATTTTCCCTTTTGTTAGCTCACCATGGAGATTAATATTTTTGTTTTGCTTTTATTACCTTTTTTGTATTGGAAATTGAACCCCGAACATCATACATGCTAGGCTTGTATCCTACAATTGAACTACGTCCCAGCCTGGTAATGAATAAGTTTTGAGTTATAAATATACCAGGCACCGTTGTAAGGAATTTATGTATATAAAATTTTGGGGATTTTGTAATAATATTTAAATAATAATGATTTAAATATACCTAAATACCTGAAAGTATAATAATTTACCCTTGCTAAAAATATGAAAAGAAAAAACAAAAAATGAAAAAACTTACCTTCTCTGCCTTAAGAATCATAAAATGATTTTTTACATTTAAAAAATGGTATTTAATTCCATATATGTGGAAAGACACAATTTAGCTATGATGAGAATTAATACTACTATAGCTTTTTCAAGTTAATTCAAAGAAATAACAGTAGGATCTATGATTGAGGGGAAAAATTCAGTATAATAAAGTTCATTTTACCATAGTTCCTGGCCTAAAAAATGCTCACATAGAACTTTGAAAGTCCATTAATATTTTTTTAAAAGCATTGGCTAAATGACTTACCTGATTTCACCAAGCACAACAAACTGATAAGAAAGTACAGCCTCAGCATAGGGACTCTCAAGAGAGCATGTGTGTCCCGAACACCAGCTTGTGGCCCACTCAGCAGAGCCTGGTAGAGTCCGACTTTCTCCCTGTGAGCTCCCTACCCTGACTTAGTGACAGCAGGAAGTCCCTGAGGGAGGGAGGCAACCCTGCTAGTCCTGTCAGGATCTTTGGCTCCTCCCCTTTGCAATAAAAGGTCTAGGATTTTCTGCTTGCACAAACACCTGCTCGGTGCGGATGTTACTGTCTCATTTGCATCTGAGGGATGACGGGGTAAAAAGTTTCATTCTTCGTGGGCGGTTTACTATCTGTCTGGCTTGGTGTGTTGAAATCAACCTAATTTGAGAGCCTTCTCCTTTATGAATGAAATAACAAATCCGGTCAGTATTTATCCCTGGCTGCATAGACAAAGCCACTTTCTACAAGAACTCACAAGCACGCTTTCCACAGATGTCAATAAAGTTTATTAATAGCATTTGATTAAGTTCGGGTATACGGACGGCTGTGTTTACAAATGTATCCATGCCTTAGATCAAAGACCTTTTGTACTTACCCCTATTTTTACTACTCTCTATCCAGAGTTCTTGTCTCCCTCATAGCCGAGTTCTTGTTTTTATATTTTATTTATTTATTGGAGGTAGTTAGGCGTTCCATGGTTCCCATCCTTCCTTGTAGAGGTCAGAAGACAACCCCTCCTTGGTCCTCTCTTTGCGTCATGGAGATCTTGAAGATGAAGCTCACGCTCTCCTCAGGCCTGGAGCAAGCAGGAGTATTGGTCCTCTATGCCGCCCCACCCACCAGCTCTTCTCTCTAAAGATGGTATCTTCATCTCTCTAATCTTTCTAACATCTACAGTAGAAGTAACTAACCCGGCACGAGGAGGGGACTGTGGATGAGCAGGGTTCAGCTGAAGAGAGGGTAACCAGCCCGTGAGCCAGCCCTGGAGAAGCTGAGAAGGTGGATCACTAATGACAGGGTAGGCCGCAGTGATGTGATCCTCTTTCTAGTAAAAATTCTTCAAGCATCAAGCTTCTGGTTGTTTTATAAGCTTAAAAATGATAAGAAAAAAAACACCCCATACTTTGATCCAAACGTCAGGCAAAACCATTAGTCATTTAGTCTATGTACCTATGCGAAGTGCTTCTTGACTTAGGTATGGTGGTACATGCCTGTAATCCTCATCCTCAAGGGGCTGAGGCTGGAGGATTGCAGGTTTGGAACTAGGCTGGGCTCCATACCAAAACTCTATCTCAAACAACCATGTGAGGAGGTAGGGGTAGGAGGGGACGATGACCGATCTGACGCCTCACCTCTCATCTATGGCTATGGACTTGGATTCTCGGCATTTAACCATTAAACGGCAAGTAGCAATTGCTGTCCAAGGAATCAGCTCATCGCAAGCACTTGGGGGCAGGGATGGAAGGCTTTTTAACAGTCCCGTGGAGCATGCACAGTAAGGCCAGTATTCAGAAGGCTAGGCGAGAGGATACGAAGTTCAGGGCCAGTCTGGGTTCCATAGCAAGACCCTTCAAAAGGAAAACAGACAGCGCTTGTCCATTCCTGTATCCAACTGAGACCTAATGAAGGCGAAGGCCCTGGCCCACTAGCCTGAGTTCAGATCCCGTATCTTCCACTCACTACAAGGCCCTAATAAATAAAACATTTAAGTTCTGCGTGTCTCAACTTTCTCAGTCATGAAGTGAAGATAAGATCACCCAACTCTCAGAGTAATTACACAGATTAAATGAGGTATCGCAGTTGAAGTCCTCCGCACCGTGCCTGCTGCCAACGTAATTGTTCCCACCATTTGCTAACTCCGTTTACTAACTTCCTGGCCATGCAGCTGGCAGGGGTCTCTTCCCTCTGCAGGCTGCAGAGTTGACAAGGGGCCTTCAAGACTGTGAGGATTGGGGACCTCCTTCAAGTCCTTTGGTGAACACTGCAGGAGCACACTACAGTGTGTTTTACTATCATGTCCTGTTTGGAAAAGAATTAAGGGACTGTCAATAGGAAACTCAAGCCAACACTTGCGCTAAGCCCCGCTCATTTAATAACACTGGCTCTCTAAACAGGGAATTGTTCTGTCTCTTTAAGGAACCTGCCCTGGAATGTGCCCCTCCCTGCTGGGTCAGTGTAGTTACCTGATAAATAAATATTTGTTGAGTTCCTATCAGTTTTGAGTGCTTATCTGGACTAGCCAATGTACTTTTTAGGTGTACACTAGCCGGTCCTACAGGAATAAGGCCATCCTGCTGAGCCGTCCTCTGGTGTTATCAATGGTTACCACACAGAAGGCCCACCAACTTCATAGCTGGGTGCTCTGTTTTCCTCCCAGCATTCCTATCAGCAGAGAACCAACGGAGGAACCTGTTCTTTCTGTTTCAGATGAGTACAGATGTTGACACTGTAATGAGAACTACCAACTGTGTATTAGGAAAGGAAACACCCCAAAGGTGGGGAAGAGGAGGACAGAGCAGAGTATAACCTTATAGTGCGAGGAAGGCGTCTCTTCTGGTTTGTGGCTGGGGATGGGATTCCAGGCCTTGAGCTCACTAAGCAAGAGCTCTACCCCTGGGCTGTCTTCCCAGCCCCGCAGGAAGCCTTTAATGGTGGACCATTCCTATGCTTTCATTGAAATGGTGACTGCGGGAATGTGGTGACTGTGCAATGAGGGCACAGACACACACACACACACACACACACACACACACACGGGCACACACACACACGGGTACACGGGCGTGCGCGCACGGGCACACACATGGGCACGCGCGCGCACACACACATGGGCACATACACACGGGCACGCGCGCTCACACACACACACACACACACAGGCACACATGGGCACACACATGCACAGAGTCTGAACTAGGTCTCTGAGTCATGCCAGGGTGCATGTTCTGGTTTTGATAGCACGTTATTACTTCCGGGAGATGATGAGCTAATGGGAAACTGGGTGGGTACATGAGGACCTTCTTCCATTGTTTCTGCAACTTCCAACCAACCAATAATTATTTAAAGTAAAATGTGTTTTAAAAAAAAAATGGGTCAACTCTTCTGTTGTTGTTTGTTTCCCAATTGGAGCCAGTCCTGGACCTTGCTCTGTAGACCAGGCTGGCCTCGAACTCACAGAGATACGCCTGAAAATGGGTCAACTCTTACAGTCATTGAAAGAGCATCAATTCGGAAGTATTCTGAGGAAGTCCCGTGCTTATCTCCATTAGCTAACCAAGATTCTCTCAGTCTGATGGCCCTAAGGTGAGACCACAACTCACAAGTATCACTGTCCCTTCAGTCCAACCTATCATTGTCATCGTCATCATCATCATCATCATCATTTAGTTCAGTTTCCTGAGACAGAGTTTCATGTAGCCCATGCTGGCTTTGAACTTGTCATGAAGCCAAAGCTGGCACTGAACTCCTGACCCACCTGTCTCAGCCTTGTAAGTGCTGGGACTGTACGTGTGAATCACCTCGTCTGCCTCTAGTGTGTATTACGTATTTATCTCCCTCCCCCCCCCCTGCCTATTTTCCCACTCACCACAGACAGCAGAGTAGAAAGTGGCAGGCCAGCTTCTACTGTGTGGACCGGAAAGGCAGGTATGGAGGTGTGATGGAACCCAGGAGAGGTAGCTTTATTATTCTCTTTTCTGACAACCGGGAAAGGTGACCTGTGTCCCCACCCAGCCTGGTCTAGGGCCACACTGCTGTGTGACTCAACCTGTAATGCCCTTTGGTCCACTTGCTTGTCTCTCACTTGGAATACGAGTTCAGAAAGATGAGTCAATTTCCTCAAATCATATCCAACAAAGAGATTAGATTTATACTCCCCAAACTACATATTTCTCTTCCTCCCTCCACCCTTCCCTCCTTTAAGTTGTTTTCAGTTCTTGGGTTTTTTTGTTTTTTGTTTGTTTGTTTGGTTTGGTTTGTTTCTCTTCCCCCTGTTTTGTTTTATTTTCTACTGAGTGTGGGATGCTACCTAACACTGTGAGAATATATGTTGCTGTGATTGGTTTAATAAACAGGCTGACTGGCCAATATCTGGACAGGATAAGGAAAGGGAGAGAGCCAAACAGAATGCTGGAAAGGACAGAGTCAGAGGAGCTGTGAGCAGACACAGAGAGAAGCAAGATGGACATGCATGCCATATTGAGAAAAGGTACCACGCCACATTGTACCACACTGCTTTTTGTCCCGCCCGGCTCCCGCACAGCTAGCATTACACCTGAAATAACAACACACAAATTGTATTCCTTTAAACACTGCCTGGCCCATTATCTCTAGCCTCTTACTAGCTAACTCTCACATCTTGATTAACCCATATCTATTAATGTGTATCACCACTTGACTGTGGCTTACTGGCATGAGTATAACCACTGTCTGTCTTGGGTAGGAGAAGCATGGCATCTGCCTGACTCTGCTTTCTTCTTCCCAGCATTCTGTTCTGTCTTCCCCACCTACCTATGTTCTGACCTATCAGGCCAAGCAGTTTTCTTTATTAATTAACCAATGAAAGCAACAGATAGATAGAAGACCCTCCTACAACACCACATAGCAAAGGGTAGATAAAAATATGAGCTAATTGAAAATGTAAGAGTGAACTAGTATCAAGTCTGAGATATTGACCAAGCATTCATAATTAATATTAAGCCTCTGTGTGGTTACCTGGGATCAACTTGCAGGACAGAAATGTTTGCCTACAACTGAGCCCTAACCCCTCAACAATCTTCAATCCTATTTAATTTAATTTTTGTTGTTGTTGTTGTTTAAAGAAGCTGCTTAGGTCTATGACAGGGCAGAATAGAGCTGGGCAGGAAAACTAAACTGAATGCTGGGAGAAAGAAGGTAGAGTCAGGGAGAAGCCATGTAGCTGCCCCAGGAGACAGATGCTGGACAGTGAATGGAACCTTGCCAGTAAGTCACAACCATGTGACAATACACAGATTAATAGAAATGAGCTAATTTCAGATGTAGAGCTAACTAGAAATACGCTTAAGCTATTGGCCAAACAGTATTGCAATTAATATAGTTTCTGTGCATTTATTTCAGGTCGGGGCAGCCAGAAAATGAACGCGCAGCCTCCACCAACAGTTGTTTATTTTTTTAACCTTTTTATTGATATTTTGTGGGCATATCATGCATCCCGATTCCACTCATCTTCCCATCCCCTCGATTCCACCCTCAGCCCTTGCAACCTCCCTCAAAACAAAATTTAAAACTAAAACACACACACACACACACACACACACACACACACACAAATAAAATAAAATAAAACAACAGCAAAAACCAAACAAAAAACAAAAACAAAAAAACTCTCAGCTTGGAAGCTGTAGTGTGGCCCAGTGAGTCACCCTTTAGTCCATTTATCTTTACTTGCAAGTGTTCATTGCAGTGAGTCATTGGTCTGGTTCAAGGCCTCTGGCTTCTGCTACACCATCAATTATGGGCCCTCACTAGGATTCCTCTTGGCCCTCCTACTGTTGCCTTGTGCCATGGAGGTCCTGTGGCTTTGGATCTGCAGGACCTGCCCCTTCACATGCTCCAGCACTCCACAGTTGGGGTGGATGTTGGGGTGGGCTAACACATAGGCCTGGTTCTGGGCCTGAGTGGTAGCTGGGTGGGAGAGCTAGCCAGCGCTCCCTCGGGGTCACCACCCAGGAGGGCTCTCCAGCACTGTCCGGCTAGCTTACCTGTGTAACAGACCGCAAGGAGCATAGCCAGCTCTCTTCTCAGACTTTGGGTCCAGTTTGCCCGCACTCACACCACCAGGGCCGGCTCTATTGTTTTGCCCAGGTGAGGTGCCCACTCTCCACACTGCGGAACTTGGTGAGGGACAGGACCAGTTTTTCCCTTCTCATGCCCCCAGGCCAGCTCTGCGGCTGGTGTAAGAGTGTATATTTTACACTCTTAGGTGGAAGGGTGTATATTTTCCTTACCCTTGCCACCTCACGGCATATGAGGGAGAGGGTGGGGGCAGCTCTCCTGCTCTCACACCCACCAGCCAGACTCACCTGTGACCCTGCCCACTGGGTCAGCTCTAGTGTGCCGCCCAGGTTCGGTGCCGGGCCGGCTCTCACTTGTGCTGCAGCTGGTAGGGGCAAAGCCAGCTTTCGCACCTGCCAGAGTGGTGAGGGACCAGAGGAGGGAGAACTTTATTCTTCACCTACGCCATCACATGACAAAGGAGGGGACACAGTTGGCCCTCCTGCTCCCGTGCCCCTGGGACAGTTCACCTGAGCCCCTGCCAACAGGGTCAGTTCTATTACGTTGCCTGGGTGTTGTGCAGGGTCTGCTCTCCCAATGATGGGGTACAATGTCAATTCTCCCACTTCATGAGCTCTCCCACCTGCCGCAGGTGGCAAGGGTTGGGGGAAGTCATTTCTCCCTCTCCCATTCCACCATATGGCAGATGAAAGGCAGGGCTAGATCACCCTCCCTTCTGTGCAGGGCACCAGATCTCCTGCACCTCTGCCAACAGGGCCAGCTCTACTGTGCTGCCGGGCTAGGAGCACTATCCCAAGTGCTGTAGCCCGTGGGGGGCAAGGTCAGCTCTTCCACTCTCGTGACTCCAGGACCAGCTTTCTCTGCCTGCAGTAGATGGTGAGGGACAAGGAGCAAGGAGGTTATGTCTCCTTGCCCCATGCCACGGGTGACAGATTTTGGGGCTAGCTCTCCCACTTGCAGGCCTTCAGAGCAGCTCACCTGCATCCACGCCAGCAGGGACAGCTCTATTGTCCTGCCTGAAGAAGGTGTAGGACCCTGGGTCCCAAGTGCTGCAGTTGATGAGGGGCAGGGCCTGTTCTTATTCCCTTACCAGTGAGGGGCGGCACCAACTCTGCACAGCCATATCCTCACGGCTTTCAGGGGTAACAGGAGCCACAGATATCAACACAGCCCACTGCTGCCCCATGGCCCCCAGCAGCAGCCCAGGCCAGGATGACACCATGGCCCCAGACGGCAGCACAGACTACTCAGATCTGCAGGGCTCCAGCAGAGGCTCAATCCTTAGACACTAACCTGACCCTAGGTGGTGGTCCAGTCCCTGACATCCGTGCAGACTGGCAGTGCTACCACCATGGACACCAGTGCAGACCCCAGTGGCGGGAGTTGGAACATGGACACAAACATCGTCCTTGGCAGCATCCTGAGACCGGATGTCACCATGGCCTCATTGGCAGTGCAAGTCACTTAGATCGGCATGGACTCAATGGCAATGTGGCCCTCAGACCCCCACATGACCCAGCCGTGGACCCAGATCTCAGCATCTGCACAGCCTTCAATGGCAACTGAGCCTCGAGCATCAACACATACCCTGGTTATGGCAGGGCCATATTGTTGTGTATTTTTGCAGTGCTATGGACTGAACCCAAGGCTTTGAGCGTGCTGAATGCTGAATAGGCATTCCACCACTAAGTGCCTCCTATCTATCTATCTATCTATCTATCTATCTATCTATCTATCTATCTATCTATCTATCTATCTATCT